>NW_026607798.1:0-115123 GCF_029499605.1 Hyla sarda
CCGAACGAAAGAAGATATCTGCTCAAAACATACTGTGCAGGTGCAGACAGTGGCACCCGACATGCCTGCGTTGTCGTTTTCCGCCGGGCACTCTTTGGGCCGGCGCAGCACGCAGAAACACCTAGATTGAAGATAAGCGCCTTTTTGTCATTGACCGCGACCTACATTGAAGATGCACAATCTTCTTTCAATTCCGGCCGAACGGAAGGAGATATCTGCTCAAAACTTTCTGTGCAGGTGCAGACAGTGGCACCCGACATGCCTGCGTTGTCGTTTTCCGCCGGGCACTCTTTGGGCCGGAGCAGCACGCAGAAACACCTAGATTGAAGATAAGCTCCTTTTGTCATTGACCGCGACGAACATAGAAGATGCACAAACTTCTTGCAATTCCGGCCGAATGGAAGGAGATATCTGCTCAAAACATTCTGTGCAGGTGCAGACAGTGGCACTCGACATGCCTGCGTTGTCGTTTTCTGCCGGGCACTCTTTGGGCCGGCGCAGCACGCAGAAACACCTAGATTGAAGATAAGCGCCTTTTGCCATTGACCGCGACGAAAATAGAAGATGCACAAACGTCTTGCAATTCCGGCCGAATGGAAGGAGATATCTGCTCAAAACTTTCTGTGCAGGTGCAGACAGTGGCACCCGACATGCCTGCGTTGTCGTTTTCCGCCGGGCACTCTTTGGGCCGGAGCAGCACGCAGAAACACCTAGATTGAAGATAAGCGCCTTTTTGTCATTGACCGCGACCTACATTGCAGATGCACAAACGTCTTGCAATTCCGGCCGAACGAAAGAAGATATCTGCTCAAAACATACTGTGCAGGTGCAGACAGTGGCACCCGACATGCCTGCGTTGTCGTTTTCCACCGGGCACTCTTTGGGCCGGCGCAGCACGCAGAAACACCTAGATTGAAGATAAGCGCCTTTTTGTCATTGACCGCGACCTACATTGAAGATGCACAATCTTCTTTCAATTCCGGCCGAACGGAAGGAGATATCTGCTCAAAACATTCTGTGCAGGTGCAGACAGTGGCACCCGACATGCCTGCGTTGTCGTTTTCCGCCGGGCACTCTTTGGGCCGGAGCAGCACGCAGAAACACCTAGATTGAAGATAAGCGCCTTTTTGTCATTGTCCGCGACCTACATTGAAGATGCACAATCTTCTTTCAATTCCGGCCGAACGGAAGGAGATATCTGCTCAAAACTTTCTGTGCAGGTGCAGACAGTGGCACCCGACATGCCTGCGTTGTCGTTTTCCGCCGGGCACTCTTTGGGCCGGCGCAGCACGCAGAAACACCTAGATTGAAGATAAGCGCCTTTTGCCATTGACCGCGACGAACATAGAAGATGCCAAAACGTCTTGCAATTCCGGCCGAATGGAAGGAGATATCTGCTCAAAACTTTCTGTGCAGGTGCAGACAGTGGCACTCGACATGCCTGCGTTGTCGTTTTCCGCCGGGCACTCTTTGGGCCGGCGCAGCACGCAGAAACACCTAGATTGAAGATAAGCGCCTTTTGCCATTGACCGCGACGAACATAGAAGATGCACAAACGTCTTGCAATTCCGGCCGAATGGAAGGAGATATCTGCTCAAAACTTTCTGTGCAGGTGCAGACAGTGGCACCCGACATGCCTGCGTTGTCGTTTTCCGCCGGGCACTCTTTGGGCCGGAGCAGCACGCAGAAACACCTAGATTGATGATAAGCTCCTTTTGTCATTGACCGCGACGAACATAGAAGATACACAAACTTCTTGCAATTCCGGCCGAATGGAAGGAGATATCTGCTCAAAACTTTCTGTGCAGGTGTAGACAGTGGCACCCGACATGCCTGCGTTGTCGTTTTCCGCCGGGCACTCTTTGGGCCGGCGCAGCACGCAGAAACACCTAGATTGAAGATAAGCGCCTTTTTGTCATTGACCGCGACCTACATTGAAGATGCACAATCTTCTTTCAATTCCGGCCGAACGGAAGGAGATATCTGCTCAAAACATTCTGTGCAGGTGCAGACAGTGGCACCCGACATGCCTGCGTTGTCGTTTTCCGCCGGGCAGTCTTTGGGCCGGCGCAGAACGCAGAAACACCTAGATTGAAGATAAGCGCCTTTTTGTCATTTACCGCGACCTACATTGAAGATGCACAATCTTCTTTCAATTCCCTCCGAACGGAAGGAGATATCTGCTCAAAACTTTCTGTGCAGGTGCAGACAGTGGCACTCGACATGCCTGCGTTGTCGTTTTCCGCCGGGCACTCTTTGGGCCGGCGCAGCACGCAGAAACACCTAGATTGAAGATAAGCGCCTTTTGCCATTGACCGCGACGAAAATAGAAGATGCACAAACGTCTTGCAATTCCGGCCGAATGGAAGGAGATATCTGCTCAAAACTTTCTGTGCAGGTGCAGACAGTGGCACCCGACATGCCTGCGTTGTCGTTTTCCGCCGGGCACTCTTTGGGCCGGAGCAGCATGCAGAAACACCTAGATTGAAGATAAGCGCCTTTTTGTCATTGACCGCGACCTACATTGCAGATGCACAAACGTCTTGCAATTCCGGCCGAACGAAAGAAGATATCTGCTCAAAACATACTGTGCAGGTGCAGACAGTGGCACCCGACATGCCTGCGTTGTCGTTTTCCGCCGGGCACTCTTTGGGCCGGCGCAGCACGCAGAAACACCTAGATTGAAGATAAGCGCCTTTTTGTCATTGACCGCGACCTACATTGAAGATGCACAATCTTCTTTCAATTCCGGCCGAACGGAAGGAGATATCTGCTCAAAACTTTCTGTGCAGGTGCAGACAGTGGCACCCGAAATGCCTGCGTTGTCGTTTTCCGCCGGGCACTCTTTGGGCCGGCGCAGCACGCAGAAACACCTAGATTGAAGATAAGCGCCTTTTGCCATTGACCGCGACGAACATAGAAGATGCACAAACGTCTTGCAATTCCGGCCGAATGGAAGGAGATATCTGCTCAAAACTTTCTGTGCAGGTGTAGACAGTGGCACCCGACATGCCTGCGTTGTCGTTTTCCGCCGGGCACTCTTTGGGCCGGCGCAGCACGCAGAAACACCTAGATTGAAGATAAGCGCCTTTTTGTCATTGACCGCGACCTACATTGAAGATGCACAATCTTCTTTCAATTCCGGCCGAACGGAAGGAGATATCTGCTCAAAACATTCTGTGCAGGTGCAGACAGTGGCACCCGACATGCCTGCGTTGTCGTTTTCCGCCGGGCACTCTTTGAGCCGGAGCAGCACGCAGAAACACCTACATTGAAGATAAGCGCCTTTTGCCATTGACCGCGACAAACATAGAAGATGCACAATCTTCTTTCAATTACGGCCGAACGGAAGGAGATATCTGCTCAAAACTTTCTGTGCAGGTGCAGACAGTGGCACCCGACATGCCTGCGTTGTCGTTTTCCGCCGGGCACTCTTTGGGCCGGCGCAGCACGCAGAAACACCTAGATTGAAGATAAGCGCCTTTTTGTTATTGACCGCGACCTACATTGAAGATGCACAATCTTCTTTCAATTACGGCCGAACGGAAGGAGATATCTGCTCAAAACTTTCTGTGCAGGTGCAGACAGTGGCACCCGACATGCCTGCGTTGTCGTTTTCCGCCGGGCACTCTTTGGGCCGGCGCAGCACGCAGAAACACCTAGATTGAAGATAAGCGCCTTTTTGTCATTGACCGCGACCTACATTGAAGATGCACAATCTTCTTTCAATTCCGGCCGAACGGAAGGAGATATCTGCTCAAAACTTTCTGTGCAGGTGCAGACAGTGGCACTCGACATGCCTGCGTTGTCGTTTTCCGCCGGGCACTCTTTGGGCCGGCGCAGCACGCAGAAACACCTAGATTGAAGATAAGCGCCTTTTGCCATTGACCGCGACGAACATAGAAGATGCACAAACGTCTTGCAATTCCGGCCGAATGGAAGGAGATATCTGCTCAAAACTTTCTGTGCAGGTGCAGACAGTGGCACCCGACATGCCTGCGTTGTCGTTTTCCGCCGGGCACTCTTTGGGCCGGAGCAGCACGCAGAAACACCTAGATTGAAGATAAGCGCCTTTTGCCATTGACCGCGACGAACATAGAAGATGCACAAACGTCTTGCAATTCCGGCCGAATGGAAGGAGATATCTGCTCAAACCTTTCTGTGCAGGTGCAGACAGTGGCACCCGACATGCCTGCATTGTCGTTTTCAGCCGGGCACTCTTTGGGCCGGCGCAGCACGCAGAAACACCTAGATTGCAGATAAGGGCTTTTTGACATTGACCGCGACCAATATTGAAGATGCACGAACGTCTTGCAATTCCGGCCGAACGAAAGAAGATATCTGCTTAAAACTTTCTGTGCAGGTGCAGACAGTGGCACCCGACATGCCTGCGTTGTCGTTTTCCGCCGGGCACTCTTTGGGCCGGAGCAGCACGCAGAAACACCTAGATTGAAGATAAGCTCCTTTTGTCATTGACCGCGACGAACATAGAAGATGCACAAACTTCTTGCAATTCCGGCCGAATGGAAGGAGATATCTGCTCAAAACTTTCTGTGCAGGTGTAGACAGTGGCACCCGACATGCCTGCGTTGTCGTTTTCCGCCGGGCACTCTTTGGGCCGGCGCAGCACGCAGAAACACCTAGATTGAAGATAAGCGCCTTTTTGTCATTGACCGCGACCTACATTGAAGATGCACAATCTTCTTTCAATTCCGGCCGAACGGAAGGAGATATTTGCTCAAAACATTCTGTGCAGGTGCAGACAGTGGCACCCGACATGCCTGCGTTGTCGTTTTCCGCCGGGCAGTCTTTGGGCCGGCGCAGCACGCAGAAACACCTAGATTGAAGATAAGCGCCTTTTTGTCATTGACCGCGACCTACATTGAAGATGCACAATCTTCTTTCAATTCCGGCCGAACGGAAGGAGATATCTGCTCAAAACTTTCTGTGCAGGTGCAGACAGTGGCACTCGACATGCCTGCGTTGTCGTTTTCCGCCGGGCACTCTTTGGGCCGGCGCAGCACGCAGAAACACCTAGATTGAAGATAAGCGCCTTTTGCCATTGACCGCGACGAAAATAGAAGATGCACAAACGTCTTGCAATTCCGGCCGAATGGAAGGAGATATCTGCTCAAAACTTTCTGTGCAGGTGCAGACAGTGGCACCCGACATGCCTGCGTTGTCGTTTTCCGCCGGGCACTCTTTGGGCCGGAGCAGCACGCAGAAACACCTAGATTGAAGATAAGCGCCTTTTTGTCATTGACCGCGACCTACATTGCAGATGCACAAACGTCTTGCAATTCCGGCCGAACGAAAGAAGATATCTGCTCAAAACATACTGTGCAGGTGCAGACAGTGGCACCCGACATGCCTGCGTTGTCGTTTTCCGCCGGGCACTCTTTGGGCCGGCGCAGCACGCAGAAACACCTAGATTGAAGATAAGCGCCTTTTTGTCATTGACCGCGACCTACATTGAAGATGCACAATCTTCTTTCAATTCCGGCCGAACGGAAGGAGATATCTGCTCAAAACTTTCTGTGCAGGTGCAGACAGTGGCACTCGACATGCCTGCGTTGTCGTTTTCCGCCGGGCACTCTTTGGGCCGGCGCAGCACGCAGAAACACCTAGATTGAAGATAAGCGCCTTTTGCCATTGACCGCGACGAAAATAGAAGATGCACAAACGTCTTGCAATTCCGGCCGAATGGAAGGAGATATCTGCTCAAAACTTTCTGTGCAGGTGCAGACAGTGGCACCCGACATGCCTGCGTTGTCGTTTTCCGCCGGGCACTCTTTGGGCCGGAGCAGCACGCAGAAACACCTAGATTGAAGATAAGCGCCTTTTTGTCATTGACCGCGACCTACATTGCAGATGCACAAACGTCTTGCAATTCCGGCCGAACGAAAGAAGATATCTGCTCAAAACATACTGTGCAGGTGCAGACAGTGGCACCCGACATGCCTGCGTTGTCGTTTTCCGCCGGGCACTCTTTGGGCCGGCGCAGCACGCAGAAACACCTAGATTGAAGATAAGCGCCTTTTTGTCATTGACCGCGACCTACATTGAAGATGCACAATCTTCTTTCAATTCCGGCCGAACAGAAGGAGATATCTGCTCAAAACTTTCTGTGCAGGTGCAGACAGTGGCACTCGACATGCCTGCGTTGTCGTTATCCGCCGGGCACTCTTTGGGCCGGCGCAGCACGCAGAAACACCTAGATTGAAGATAAGCGCCTTTTGCCATTGACCGCGACGAAAATAGAAGATGCACAAACGTCTTGCAATTCCGGCCGAATGGAAGGAGATATCTGCTCAAAACTTTCTGTGCAGGTGCAGACAGTGGCACCCGACATGCCTGCGTTGTCGTTTTCCGCCGGGCACTCTTTGGGCCGGAGCAGCACGCAGAAACACCTAGATTGAAGATAAGCGCCTTTTTGTCATTGACCGCGACCTACATTGCAGATGCACAAACGTCTTGCAATTCCGGCCGAACGAAAGAAGATATCTGCTCAAAACATACTGTGCAGGTGCAGACAGTGGCACCCGACATGCCTGCGTTGTCGTTTTCCGCCGGGCACTCTTTGGGCCGGCGCAGCACGCAGAAACACCTAGATTGAAGATAAGCGCCTTTTTGTCATTGACCGCGACCTACATTGAAGATGCACAATCTTCTTTCAATTCCGGCCGAACGGAAGGAGATATCTGCTCAAAACTTTCTGTGCAGGTGCAGACAGTGGCACCCGACATGCCTGCGTTGTCGTTTTCCGCCGGGCACTCTTTGGGCCGGAGCAGCACGCAGAAACACCTAGATTGAAGATAAGCTCCTTTTGTCATTGACCGCGACGAACATAGAAGATGCACAAACTTCTTGCAATTCCGGCCGAATGGAAGGAGATATCAGCTCAAAACATTCTGTGCAGGTGCAGACAGTGGCACTCGACATGCCTGCGTTGTCGTTTTCCGCCGGGCACTCTTTGGGCCGGCGCAGCACGCAGAAACACCTAGATTGAAGATAAGCGCCTTTTGCCATTGACCGCGACGAAAATAGAAGATGCACAAACGTCTTGCAATTCCGGCCGAATGGAAGGAGATATCTGCTCAAAACTTTCTGTGCAGGTGCAGACAGTGGCACCCGACATGCCTGCGTTGTCGTTTTCCGCCGGGCACTCTTTGGGCCGGAGCAGCACGCAGAAACACCTAGATTGAAGATAAGCGCCTTTTTGTCATTGACCGCGACCTACATTGCAGATGCACAAACGTCTTGCAATTCCGGCCGAACGAAAGAAGATATCTGCTCAAAACATACTGTGCAGGTGCAGACAGTGGCACCCGACATGCCTGCGTTGTCGTTTTCCGCCGGGCACTCTTTGGGCCGGCGCAGCACGCAGAAACACCTAGATTGAAGATAAGCGCCTTTTTGTCATTGACCGCGACCTACATTGAAGATGCACAATCTTCTTTCAATTCCGGCCGAACAGAAGGAGATATCTGCTCAAAACTTTCTGTGCAGGTGCAGACAGTGGCACTCGACATGCCTGCGTTGTCGTTATCCGCCGGGCACTCTTTGGGCCGGCGCAGCACGCAGAAACACCTAGATTGAAGATAAGCGCCTTTTGCCATTGACCGCGACGAAAATAGAAGATGCACAAACGTCTTGCAATTCCGGCCGAATGGAAGGAGATATCTGCTCAAAACTTTCTGTGCAGGTGCAGACAGTGGCACCCGACATGCCTGCGTTGTCGTTTTCCGCCGGGCACTCTTTGGGCCGGAGCAGCACGCAGAAACACCTAGATTGAAGATAAGCGCCTTTTTGTCATTGACCGCGACCTACATTGCAGATGCACAAACGTCTTGCAATTCCGGCCGAACGAAAGAAGATATCTGCTCAAAACATACTGTGCAGGTGCAGACAGTGGCACCCGACATGCCTGCGTTGTCGTTTTCCGCCGGGCACTCTTTGGGCCGGCGCAGCACGCAGAAACACCTAGATTGAAGATAAGCGCCTTTTTGTCATTGACCGCGACCTACATTGAAGATGCACAATCTTCTTTCAATTCCGGCCGAACGGAAGGAGATATCTGCTCAAAACTTTCTGTGCAGGTGCAGACAGTGGCACCCGACATGCCTGCGTTGTCGTTTTCCGCCGGGCACTCTTTGGGCCGGAGCAGCACGCAGAAACACCTAGATTGAAGATAAGCTCCTTTTGTCATTGACCGCGACGAACATAGAAGATGCACAAACTTCTTGCAATTCCGGCCGAATGGAAGGAGATATCTGCTCAAAACATTCTGTGCAGGTGCAGACAGTGGCACTCGACATGCCTGCGTTGTCGTTTTCTGCCGGGCACTCTTTGGGCCGGCGCAGCACGCAGAAACACCTAGATTGAAGATAAGCGCCTTTTGCCATTGACCGCGACGAAAATAGAAGATGCACAAACGTCTTGCAATTCCGGCCGAATGGAAGGAGATATCTGCTCAAAACTTTCTGTGCAGGTGCAGACAGTGGCACCCGACATGCCTGCGTTGTCGTTTTCCGCCGGGCACTCTTTGGGCCGGAGCAGCACGCAGAAACACCTAGATTGAAGATAAGCGCCTTTTTGTCATTGACCGCGACCTACATTGCAGATGCACAAACGTCTTGCAATTCCGGCCGAACGAAAGAAGATATCTGCTCAAAACATACTGTGCAGGTGCAGACAGTGGCACCCGACATGCCTGCGTTGTCGTTTTCCGCCGGGCACTCTTTGGGCCGGCGCAGCACGCAGAAACACCTAGATTGAAGATAAGCGCCTTTTTGTCATTGACCGCGACCTACATTGAAGATGCACAATCTTCTTTCAATTCCGGCCGAACGGAAGGAGATATCTGCTCAAAACATTCTGTGCAGGTGCAGACAGTGGCACCCGACATGCCTGCGTTGTCGTTTTCCGCCGGGCACTCTTTGGGCCGGAGCAGCACGCAGAAACACCTAGATTGAAGATAAGCGCCTTTTTGTCATTGTCCGCGACCTACATTGAAGATGCACAATCTTCTTTCAATTCCGGCCGAACGGAAGGAGATATCTGCTCAAAACTTTCTGTGCAGGTGCAGACAGTGGCACCCGACATGCCTGCGTTGTCGTTTTCCGCCGGGCACTCTTTGGGCCGGCGCAGCACGCAGAAACACCTAGATTGAAGATAAGCGCCTTTTTGTCATTGACCGCGACCTACATTGCAGATGCACAAACGTCTTTCAATTCCGGCCGAACGAAAGAAGATATCTGCTCAAAACATACTGTGCAGGTGCAGACAGTGGCACCCGACATGCCTGCATTGTCGTTTTCCGCCGGGCACTCTTTGGGCCGGCGCAGCACGCAGAAACACCTAGATTGAAGATAAGCGCCTTTTTGTCATTGACCGCGACCTACATTGAAGATGCACAATCTTCTTTCAATTCCGGCCGAACAGAAGGAGATATCTGCTCAAAACTTTCTGTGCAGGTGCAGACAGTGGCACTCGACATGCCTGCGTTGTCGTTATCCGCCGGGCACTCTTTGGGCCGGCGCAGCACGCAGAAACACCTAGATTGAAGATAAGCGCCTTTTGCCATTGACCGCGACGAAAATAGAAGATGCACAAACGTCTTGCAATTCCGGCCGAATGGAAGGAGATATCTGCTCAAAACTTTCTGTGCAGGTGCAGACAGTGGCACCCGACATGCCTGCGTTGTCGTTTTCCGCCGGGCACTCTTTGGGCCGGAGCAGCACGCAGAAACACCTAGATTGAAGATAAGCGCCTTTTTGTCATTGACCGCGACCTACATTGCAGATGCACAAACGTCTTGCAATTCCGGCCGAACGAAAGAAGATATCTGCTCAAAACATACTGTGCAGGTGCAGACAGTGGCACCCGACATGCCTGCGTTGTCGTTTTCCGCCGGGCACTCTTTGGGCCGGCGCAGCACGCAGAAACACCTAGATTGAAGATAAGCGCCTTTTTGTCATTGACCGCGACCTACATTGAAGATGCACAATCTTCTTTCAATTCCGGCCGAACGGAAGGAGATATCTGCTCAAAACTTTCTATGCAGGTGCAGACAGTGGCACCCGACATGCCTGCGTTGTCGTTTTCCGCCGGGCACTCTTTGGGCCGGAGCAGCACGCAGAAACACCTAGATTGAAGATAAGCTCCTTTTGTCATTGACCGCGACGAACATAGAAGATGCACAAACTTCTTGCAATTCCGGCCGAATGGAAGGAGATATCTGCTCAAAACATTCTGTGCAGGTGCAGACAGTGGCACTCGACATGCCTGCGTTGTCGTTTTCCGCCGGGCACTCTTTGGGCCGGCGCAGCACGCAGAAACACCTAGATTGAAGATAAGCGCCTTTTGCCATTGACCGCGACGAAAATAGAAGATGCACAAACGTCTTGCAATTCCGGCCGAATGGAAGGAGATATCTGCTCAAAACTTTCTGTGCAGGTGCAGACAGTGGCACCCGACATGCCTGCGTTGTCGTTTTCCGCCGGGCACTCTTTGGGCCGGAGCAGCACGCAGAAACACCTAGATTGAAGATAAGCGCCTTTTTGTCATTGACCGCGACCTACATTGCAGATGCACAAACGTCTTGCAATTCCGGCCGAACGAAAGAAGATATCTGCTCAAAACATACTGTGCAGGTGCAGACAGTGGCACCCGACATGCCTGCGTTGTCGTTTTCCGCCGGGCACTCTTTGGGCCGGCGCAGCACGCAGAAACACCTAGATTGAAGATAAGCGCCTTTTTGTCATTGACCGCGACCTACATTGAAGATGCACAATCTTCTTTCAATTCCGGCCGAACAGAAGGAGATATCTGCTCAAAACTTTCTGTGCAGGTGCAGACAGTGGCACTCGACATGCCTGCGTTGTCGTTATCCGCCGGGCACTCTTTGGGCCGGCGCAGCACGCAGAAACACCTAGATTGAAGATAAGCGCCTTTTGCCATTGACCGCGACGAAAATAGAAGATGCACAAACGTCTTGCAATTCCGGCCGAATGGAAGGAGATATCTGCTCAAAACTTTCTGTGCAGGTGCAGACAGTGGCACCCGACATGCCTGCGTTGTCGTTTTCCGCCGGGCACTCTTTGGGCCGGAGCAGCACGCAGAAACACCTAGATTGAAGATAAGCGCCTTTTTGTCATTGACCGTGACCTACATTGCAGATGCACAAACGTCTTGCAATTCCGGCCGAACGAAAGAAGATATCTGCTCAAAACATACTGTGCAGGTGCAGACAGTGGCACCCGACATGCCTGCGTTGTCGTTTTCCGCCGGGCACTCTTTGGGCCGGCGCAGCACGCAGAAACACCTAGATTGAAGATAAGCGCCTTTTTGTCATTGACCGCGACCTACATTGAAGATGCACAATCTTCTTTCAATTCCGGCCGAACGGAAGGAGATATCTGCTCAAAACTTTCTGTGCAGGTGCAGACAGTGGCACCCGACATGCCTGCGTTGTCGTTTTCCGCCGGGCACTCTTTGGGCCGGAGCAGCACGCAGAAACACCTAGATTGAAGATAAGCTCCTTTTGTCATTGACCGCGACGAACATAGAAGATGCACAAACTTCTTGCAATTCCGGCCGAATGGAAGGAGATATCAGCTCAAAACATTCTGTGCAGGTGCAGACAGTGGCACTCGACATGCCTGCGTTGTCGTTTTCCGCCGGGCACTCTTTGGGCCGGCGCAGCACGCAGAAACACCTAGATTGAAGATAAGCGCCTTTTGCCATTGACCGCGACGAAAATAGAAGATGCACAAACGTCTTGCAATTCCGGCCGAATGGAAGGAGATATCTGCTCAAAACTTTCTGTGCAGGTGCAGACAGTGGCACCCGACATGCCTGCGTTGTCGTTTTCCGCCGGGCACTCTTTGGGCCGGAGCAGCACGCAGAAACACCTAGATTGAAGATAAGCGCCTTTTTGTCATTGACCGCGACCTACATTGCAGATGCACAAACGTCTTGCAATTCCGGCCGAACGAAAGAAGATATCTGCTCAAAACATACTGTGCAGGTGCAGACAGTGGCACCCGACATGCCTGCGTTGTCGTTTTCCGCCGGGCACTCTTTGGGCCGGCGCAGCACGCAGAAACACCTAGATTGAAGATAAGCGCCTTTTTGTCATTGACCGCGACCTACATTGAAGATGCACAATCTTCTTTCAATTCCGGCCGAACAGAAGGAGATATCTGCTCAAAACTTTCTGTGCAGGTGCAGACAGTGGCACTCGACATGCCTGCGTTGTCGTTATCCGCCGGGCACTCTTTGGGCCGGCGCAGCACGCAGAAACACCTAGATTGAAGATAAGCGCCTTTTGCCATTGACCGCGACGAAAATAGAAGATGCACAAACGTCTTGCAATTCCGGCCGAATGGAAGGAGATATCTGCTCAAAACTTTCTGTGCAGGTGCAGACAGTGGCACCCGACATGCCTGCGTTGTCGTTTTCCGCCGGGCACTCTTTGGGCCGGAGCAGCACGCAGAAACACCTAGATTGAAGATAAGCGCCTTTTTGTCATTGACCGCGACCTACATTGCAGATGCACAAACGTCTTGCAATTCCGGCCGAACGAAAGAAGATATCTGCTCAAAACATACTGTGCAGGTGCAGACAGTGGCACCCGACATGCCTGCGTTGTCGTTTTCCGCCGGGCACTCTTTGGGCCGGCGCAGCACGCAGAAACACCTAGATTGAAGATAAGCGCCTTTTTGTCATTGACCGCGACCTACATTGAAGATGCACAATCTTCTTTCAATTCCGGCCGAACGGAAGGAGATATCTGCTCAAAACTTTCTGTGCAGGTGCAGACAGTGGCACCCGACATGCCTGCGTTGTCGTTTTCCGCCGGGCACTCTTTGGGCCGGAGCAGCACGCAGAAACACCTAGATTGAAGATAAGCTCCTTTTGTCATTGACCGCGACGAACATAGAAGATGCACAAACTTCTTGCAATTCCGGCCGAATGGAAGGAGATATCTGCTCAAAACATTCTGTGCAGGTGCAGACAGTGGCACTCGACATGCCTGCGTTGTCGTTTTCTGCCGGGCACTCTTTGGGCCGGCGCAGCACGCAGAAACACCTAGATTGAAGATAAGCGCCTTTTGCCATTGACCGCGACGAAAATAGAAGATGCACAAACGTCTTGCAATTCCGGCCGAATGGAAGGAGATATCTGCTCAAAACTTTCTGTGCAGGTGCAGACAGTGGCACCCGACATGCCTGCGTTGTCGTTTTCCGCCGGGCACTCTTTGGGCCGGAGCAGCACGCAGAAACACCTAGATTGAAGATAAGCGCCTTTTTGTCATTGACCGCGACCTACATTGCAGATGCACAAACGTCTTGCAATTCCGGCCGAACGAAAGAAGATATCTGCTCAAAACATACTGTGCAGGTGCAGACAGTGGCACCCGACATGCCTGCGTTGTCGTTTTCCGCCGGGCACTCTTTGGGCCGGCGCAGCACGCAGAAACACCTAGATTGAAGATAAGCGCCTTTTTGTCATTGACCGCGACCTACATTGAAGATGCACAATCTTCTTTCAATTCCGGCCGAACGGAAGGAGATATCTGCTCAAAACATTCTGTGCAGGTGCAGACAGTGGCACCCGACATGCCTGCGTTGTCGTTTTCCGCCGGGCACTCTTTGGGCCGGAGCAGCACGCAGAAACACCTAGATTGAAGATAAGCGCCTTTTTGTCATTGTCCGCGACCTACATTGAAGATGCACAATCTTCTTTCAATTCCGGCCGAACGGAAGGAGATATCTGCTCAAAACTTTCTGTGCAGGTGCAGACAGTGGCACCCGACATGCCTGCGTTGTCGTTTTCCGCCGGGCACTCTTTGGGCCGGCGCAGCACGCAGAAACACCTAGATTGAAGATAAGCGCCTTTTTGTCATTGACCGCGACCTACATTGCAGATGCACAAACGTCTTTCAATTCCGGCCGAACGAAAGAAGATATCTGCTCAAAACATACTGTGCAGGTGCAGACAGTGGCACCCGACATGCCTGCATTGTCGTTTTCCGCCGGGCACTCTTTGGGCCGGCGCAGCACGCAGAAACACCTAGATTGAAGATAAGCGCCTTTTTGTCATTGACCGCGACCTACATTGAAGATGCACAATCTTCTTTCAATTCCGGCCGAACAGAAGGAGATATCTGCTCAAAACTTTCTGTGCAGGTGCAGACAGTGGCACTCGACATGCCTGCGTTGTCGTTATCCGCCGGGCACTCTTTGGGCCGGCGCAGCACGCAGAAACACCTAGATTGAAGATAAGCGCCTTTTGCCATTGACCGCGACGAAAATAGAAGATGCACAAACGTCTTGCAATTCCGGCCGAATGGAAGGAGATATCTGCTCAAAACTTTCTGTGCAGGTGCAGACAGTGGCACCCGACATGCCTGCGTTGTCGTTTTCCGCCGGGCACTCTTTGGGCCGGAGCAGCACGCAGAAACACCTAGATTGAAGATAAGCGCCTTTTTGTCATTGACCGCGACCTACATTGCAGATGCACAAACGTCTTGCAATTCCGGCCGAACGAAAGAAGATATCTGCTCAAAACATACTGTGCAGGTGCAGACAGTGGCACCCGACATGCCTGCGTTGTCGTTTTCCGCCGGGCACTCTTTGGGCCGGCGCAGCACGCAGAAACACCTAGATTGAAGATAAGCGCCTTTTTGTCATTGACCGCGACCTACATTGAAGATGCACAATCTTCTTTCAATTCCGGCCGAACGGAAGGAGATATCTGCTCAAAACTTTCTATGCAGGTGCAGACAGTGGCACCCGACATGCCTGCGTTGTCGTTTTCCGCCGGGCACTCTTTGGGCCGGAGCAGCACGCAGAAACACCTAGATTGAAGATAAGCTCCTTTTGTCATTGACCGCGACGAACATAGAAGATGCACAAACTTCTTGCAATTCCGGCCGAATGGAAGGAGATATCTGCTCAAAACATTCTGTGCAGGTGCAGACAGTGGCACTCGACATGCCTGCGTTGTCGTTTTCCGCCGGGCACTCTTTGGGCCGGCGCAGCACGCAGAAACACCTAGATTGAAGATAAGCGCCTTTTGCCATTGACCGCGACGAAAATAGAAGATGCACAAACGTCTTGCAATTCCGGCCGAATGGAAGGAGATATCTGCTCAAAACTTTCTGTGCAGGTGCAGACAGTGGCACCCGACATGCCTGCGTTGTCGTTTTCCGCCGGGCACTCTTTGGGCCGGAGCAGCACGCAGAAACACCTAGATTGAAGATAAGCGCCTTTTTGTCATTGACCGCGACCTACATTGCAGATGCACAAACGTCTTGCAATTCCGGCCGAACGAAAGAAGATATCTGCTCAAAACATACTGTGCAGGTGCAGACAGTGGCACCCGACATGCCTGCGTTGTCGTTTTCCGCCGGGCACTCTTTGGGCCGGCGCAGCACGCAGAAACACCTAGATTGAAGATAAGCGCCTTTTTGTCATTGACCGCGACCTACATTGAAGATGCACAATCTTCTTTCAATTCCGGCCGAACAGAAGGAGATATCTGCTCAAAACTTTCTGTGCAGGTGCAGACAGTGGCACTCGACATGCCTGCGTTGTCGTTATCCGCCGGGCACTCTTTGGGCCGGCGCAGCACGCAGAAACACCTAGATTGAAGATAAGCGCCTTTTGCCATTGACCGCGACGAAAATAGAAGATGCACAAACGTCTTGCAATTCCGGCCGAATGGAAGGAGATATCTGCTCAAAACTTTCTGTGCAGGTGCAGACAGTGGCACCCGACATGCCTGCGTTGTCGTTTTCCGCCGGGCACTCTTTGGGCCGGAGCAGCACGCAGAAACACCTAGATTGAAGATAAGCGCCTTTTTGTCATTGACCGTGACCTACATTGCAGATGCACAAACGTCTTGCAATTCCGGCCGAACGAAAGAAGATATCTGCTCAAAACATACTGTGCAGGTGCAGACAGTGGCACCCGACATGCCTGCGTTGTCGTTTTCCGCCGGGCACTCTTTGGGCCGGCGCAGCACGCAGAAACACCTAGATTGAAGATAAGCGCCTTTTTGTCATTGACCGCGACCTACATTGAAGATGCACAATCTTCTTTCAATTCCGGCCGAACGGAAGGAGATATCTGCTCAAAACTTTCTGTGCAGGTGCAGACAGTGGCACCCGACATGCCTGCGTTGTCGTTTTCCGCCGGGCACTCTTTGGGCCGGAGCAGCACGCAGAAACACCTAGATTGAAGATAAGCTCCTTTTGTCATTGACCGCGACGAACATAGAAGATGCACAAACTTCTTGCAATTCCGGCCGAATGGAAGGAGATATCAGCTCAAAACATTCTGTGCAGGTGCAGACAGTGGCACTCGACATGCCTGCGTTGTCGTTTTCCGCCGGGCACTCTTTGGGCCGGCGCAGCACGCAGAAACACCTAGATTGAAGATAAGCGCCTTTTGCCATTGACCGCGACGAAAATAGAAGATGCACAAACGTCTTGCAATTCCGGCCGAATGGAAGGAGATATCTGCTCAAAACTTTCTGTGCAGGTGCAGACAGTGGCACCCGACATGCCTGCGTTGTCGTTTTCCGCCGGGCACTCTTTGGGCCGGAGCAGCACGCAGAAACACCTAGATTGAAGATAAGCGCCTTTTTGTCATTGACCGCGACCTACATTGCAGATGCACAAACGTCTTGCAATTCCGGCCGAACGAAAGAAGATATCTGCTCAAAACATACTGTGCAGGTGCAGACAGTGGCACCCGACATGCCTGCGTTGTCGTTTTCCGCCGGGCACTCTTTGGGCCGGCGCAGCACGCAGAAACACCTAGATTGAAGATAAGCGCCTTTTTGTCATTGACCGCGACCTACATTGAAGATGCACAATCTTCTTTCAATTCCGGCCGAACAGAAGGAGATATCTGCTCAAAACTTTCTGTGCAGGTGCAGACAGTGGCACTCGACATGCCTGCGTTGTCGTTATCCGCCGGGCACTCTTTGGGCCGGCGCAGCACGCAGAAACACCTAGATTGAAGATAAGCGCCTTTTGCCATTGACCGCGACGAAAATAGAAGATGCACAAACGTCTTGCAATTCCGGCCGAATGGAAGGAGATATCTGCTCAAAACTTTCTGTGCAGGTGCAGACAGTGGCACCCGACATGCCTGCGTTGTCGTTTTCCGCCGGGCACTCTTTGGGCCGGAGCAGCACGCAGAAACACCTAGATTGAAGATAAGCGCCTTTTTTTCATTGACCGCGACCTACATTGCAGATGCACAAACGTCTTGCAATTCCGGCCGAACGAAAGAAGATATCTGCTCAAAACATACTGTGCAGGTGCAGACAGTGGCACCCGACATGCCTGCGTTGTCGTTTTCCGCCGGGCACTCTTTGGGCCGGCGCAGCACGCAGAAACACCTAGATTGAAGATAAGCGCCTTTTTGTCATTGACCGCGACCTACATTGAAGATGCACAATCTTCTTTCAATTCCGGCCGAACGGAAGGAGATATCTGCTCAAAACTTTCTGTGCAGGTGCAGACAGTGGCACCCGACATGCCTGCGTTGTCGTTTTCCGCCGGGCACTCTTTGGGCCGGAGCAGCACGCAGAAACACCTAGATTGAAGATAAGCTCCTTTTGTCATTGACCGCGACGAACATAGAAGATGCACAAACTTCTTGCAATTCCGGCCGAATGGAAGGAGATATCTGCTCAAAACATTCTGTGCAGGTGCAGACAGTGGCACTCGACATGCCTGCGTTGTCGTTTTCTGCCGGGCACTCTTTGGGCCGGCGCAGCACGCAGAAACACCTAGATTGAAGATAAGCGCCTTTTGCCATTGACCGCGACGAAAATAGAAGATGCACAAACGTCTTGCAATTCCGGCCGAATGGAAGGAGATATCTGCTCAAAACTTTCTGTGCAGGTGCAGACAGTGGCACCCGACATGCCTGCGTTGTCGTTTTCCGCCGGGCACTCTTTGGGCCGGAGCAGCACGCAGAAACACCTAGATTGAAGATAAGCGCCTTTTTGTCATTGACCGCGACCTACATTGCAGATGCACAAACGTCTTGCAATTCCGGCCGAACGAAAGAAGATATCTGCTCAAAACATACTGTGCAGGTGCAGACAGTGGCACCCGACATGCCTGCGTTGTCGTTTTCCGCCGGGCACTCTTTGGGCCGGCGCAGCACGCAGAAACACCTAGATTGAAGATAAGCGCCTTTTTGTCATTGACCGCGACCTACATTGAAGATGCACAATCTTCTTTCAATTCCGGCCTAACGGAAGGAGATATCTGCTCAAAACATTCTGTGCAGGTGCAGACAGTGGCACCCGACATGCCTGCGTTGTCGTTTTCCGCCGGGCACTCTTTGGGCCGGAGCAGCACGCAGAAACACCTAGATTGAAGATAAGCGCCTTTTTGTCATTGTCCGCGACCTACATTGAAGATGCACAATCTTCTTTCAATTCCGGCCGAACGGAAGGAGATATCTGCTCAAAACTTTCTGTGCAGGTGCAGACAGTGGCACCCGACATGCCTGCGTTGTCGTTTTCCGCCGGGCACTCTTTGGGCCGGCGCAGCACGCAGAAACACCTAGATTGAAGATAAGCGCCTTTTGCCATTGACCGCGACGAACATAGAAGATGCCAAAACGTCTTGCAATTCCGGCCGAATGGAAGGAGATATCTGCTCAAAACTTTCTGTGCAGGTGCAGACAGTGGCACTCGACATGCCTGCGTTGTCGTTTTCCGCCGGGCACTCTTTGGGCCGGCGCAGCACGCAGAAACACCTAGATTGAAGATAAGCGCCTTTTGCCATTGACCGCGACGAACATAGAAGATGCACAAACGTCTTGCAATTCCGGCCGAATGGAAGGAGATATCTGCTCAAAACTTTCTGTGCAGGTGCAGACAGTGGCACCCGACATGCCTGCGTTGTCGTTTTCCGCCGGGCACTCTTTGGGCCGGAGCAGCACGCAGAAACACCTAGATTGATGATAAGCTCCTTTTGTCATTGACCGCGACGAACATAGAAGATACACAAACTTCTTGCAATTCCGGCCGAATGGAAGGAGATATCTGCTCAAAACTTTCTGTGCAGGTGTAGACAGTGGCACCCGACATGCCTGCGTTGTCGTTTTCCGCCGGGCACTCTTTGGGCCGGCGCAGCACGCAGAAACACCTAGATTGAAGATAAGCGCCTTTTTGTCATTGACCGCGACCTACATTGAAGATGCACAATCTTCTTTCAATTCCGGCCGAACGGAAGGAGATATCTGCTCAAAACATTCTGTGCAGGTGCAGACAGTGGCACCCGACATGCCTGCGTTGTCGTTTTCCGCCGGGCAGTCTTTGGGCCGGCGCAGAACGCAGAAACACCTAGATTGAAGATAAGCGCCTTTTTGTCATTTACCGCGACCTACATTGAAGATGCACAATCTTCTTTCAATTCCCTCCGAACGGAAGGAGATATCTGCTCAAAACTTTCTGTGCAGGTGCAGACAGTGGCACTCGACATGCCTACGTTGTCGTTTTCCGCCGGGCACTCTTTGGGCCGGCGCAGCACGCAGAAACACCTAGATTGAAGATAAGCGCCTTTTGCCATTGACCGCGACGAAAATAGAAGATGCACAAACGTCTTGCAATTCCGGCCGAATGGAAGGAGATATCTGCTCAAAACTTTCTGTGCAGGTGCAGACAGTGGCACCCGACATGCCTGCGTTGTCGTTTTCCGCCGGGCACTCTTTGGGCCGGAGCAGCACGCAGAAACACCTAGATTGAAGATAAGCGCCTTTTTGTCATTGACCGCGACCTACATTGCAGATGCACAAACGTCTTGCAATTCCGGCCGAACGAAAGAAGATATCTGCTCAAAACATACTGTGCAGGTGCAGACAGTGGCACCCGACATGCCTGCGTTGTCGTTTTCCGCCGGGCACTCTTTGGGCCGGCGCAGCACGCAGAAACACCTAGATTGAAGATAAGCGCCTTTTTGTCATTGACCGCGACCTACATTGAAGATGCACAATCTTCTTTCAATTCCGGCCGAACAGAAGGAGATATCTGCTCAAAACTTTCTGTGCAGGTGCAGACAGTGGCACTCGACATGCCTGCGTTGTCGTTATCCGCCGGGCACTCTTTGGGCCGGCGCAGCACGCAGAAACACCTAGATTGAAGATAAGCGCCTTTTGCCATTGACCGCGACGAAAATAGAAGATGCACAAACGTCTTGCAATTCCGGCCGAATGGAAGGAGATATCTGCTCAAAACTTTCTGTGCAGGTGCAGACAGTGGCACCCGACATGCCTGCGTTGTCGTTTTCCGCCGGGCACTCTTTGGGCCGGAGCAGCACGCAGAAACACCTAGATTGAAGATAAGCGCCTTTTTGTCATTGACCGCGACCTACATTGCAGATGCACAAACGTCTTGCAATTCCGGCCGAACGAAAGAAGATATCTGCTCAAAACATACTGTGCAGGTGCAGACAGTGGCACCCGACATGCCTGCGTTGTCGTTTTCCGCCGGGCACTCTTTGGGCCGGCGCAGCACGCAGAAACACCTAGATTGAAGATAAGCGCCTTTTTGTCATTGACCGCGACCTACATTGAAGATGCACAATCTTCTTTCAATTCCGGCCGAACGGAAGGAGATATCTGCTCAAAACTTTCTGTGCAGGTGCAGACAGTGGCACCCGACATGCCTGCGTTGTCGTTTTCCGCCGGGCACTCTTTGGGCCGGAGCAGCACGCAGAAACACCTAGATTGAAGATAAGCTCCTTTTGTCATTGACCGCGACGAACATAGAAGATGCACAAACTTCTTGCAATTCCGGCCGAATGGAAGGAGATATCTGCTCAAAACATTCTGTGCAGGTGCAGACAGTGGCACTCGACATGCCTGCGTTGTCGTTTTCTGCCGGGCACTCTTTGGGCCGGCGCAGCACGCAGAAACACCTAGATTGAAGATAAGCGCCTTTTGCCATTGACCGCGACGAAAATAGAAGATGCACAAACGTCTTGCAATTCCGGCCGAATGGAAGGAGATATCTGCTCAAAACTTTCTGTGCAGGTGCAGACAGTGGCACCCGACATGCCTGCGTTGTCGTTTTCCGCCGGGCACTCTTTGGGCCGGAGCAGCACGCAGAAACACCTAGATTGAAGATAAGCGCCTTTTTGTCATTGACCGCGACCTACATTGCAGATGCACAAACGTCTTGCAATTCCGGCCGAACGAAAGAAGATATCTGCTCAAAACATACTGTGCAGGTGCAGACAGTGGCACCCGACATGCCTGCGTTGTCGTTTTCCACCGGGCATTCTTTGGGCCGGCGCAGCACGCAGAAACACCTAGATTGAAGATAAGCGCCTTTTTGTCATTGACCGCGACCTACATTGAAGATGCACAATCTTCTTTCAATTCCGGCCGAACGGAAGGAGATATCTGCTCAAAACATTCTGTGCAGGTGCAGACAGTGGCACCCGACATGCCTGCGTTGTCGTTTTCCGCCGGGCACTCTTTGGGCCGGAGCAGCACGCAGAAACACCTAGATTGAAGATAAGCGCCTTTTTGTCATTGTCCGCGACCTACATTGAAGATGCACAATCTTCTTTCAATTCCGGCCGAACGGAAGGAGATATCTGCTCAAAACTTTCTGTGCAGGTGCAGACAGTGGCACCCGACATGCCTGCGTTGTCGTTTTCCGCCGGGCACTCTTTGGGCCGGCGCAGCACGCAGAAACACCTAGATTGAAGATAAGCGCCTTTTGCCATTGACCGCGACGAACATAGAAGATGCCAAAACGTCTTGCAATTCCGGCCGAATGGAAGGAGATATCTGCTCAAAACTTTCTGTGCAGGTGCAGACAGTGGCACTCGACATGCCTGCGTTGTCGTTTTCCGCCGGGCACTCTTTGGGCCGGCGCAGCACGCAGAAACACCTAGATTGAAGATAAGCGCCTTTTGCCATTGACCGCGACGAACATAGAAGATGCACAAACGTCTTGCAATTCCGGCCGAATGGAAGGAGATATCTGCTCAAAACTTTCTGTGCAGGTGCAGACAGTGGCACCCGACATGCCTGCGTTGTCGTTTTCCGCCGGGCACTCTTTGGGCCGGAGCAGCACGCAGAAACACCTAGATTGATGATAAGCTCCTTTTGTCATTGACCGCGACGAACATAGAAGATACACAAACTTCTTGCAATTCCGGCCGAATGGAAGGAGATATCTGCTCAAAACTTTCTGTGCAGGTGTAGACAGTGGCACCCGACATGCCTGCGTTGTCGTTTTCCGCCGGGCACTCTTTGGGCCGGCGCAGCACGCAGAAACACCTAGATTGAAGATAAGCGCCTTTTTGTCATTGACCGCGACCTACATTGAAGATGCACAATCTTCTTTCAATTCCGGCCGAACGGAAGGAGATATCTGCTCAAAACATTCTGTGCAGGTGCAGACAGTGGCACCCGACATGCCTGCGTTGTCGTTTTCCGCCGGGCAGTCTTTGGGCCGGCGCAGAACGCAGAAACACCTAGATTGAAGATAAGCGCCTTTTTGTCATTTACCGCGACCTACATTGAAGATGCACAATCTTCTTTCAATTCCCTCCGAACGGAAGGAGATATCTGCTCAAAACTTTCTGTGCAGGTGCAGACAGTGGCACTCGACATGCCTGCGTTGTCGTTTTCCGCCGGGCACTCTTTGGGCCGGCGCAGCACGCAGAAACACCTAGATTGAAGATAAGCGCCTTTTGCCATTGACCGCGACGAAAATAGAAGATGCACAAACGTCTTGCAATTCCGGCCGAATGGAAGGAGATATCTGCTCAAAACTTTCTGTGCAGGTGCAGACAGTGGCACCCGACATGCCTGCGTTGTCGTTTTCCGCCGGGCACTCTTTGGGCCGGAGCAGCATGCAGAAACACCTAGATTGAAGATAAGCGCCTTTTTGTCATTGACCGCGACCTACATTGCAGATGCACAAACGTCTTGCAATTCCGGCCGAACGAAAGAAGATATCTGCTCAAAACATACTGTGCAGGTGCAGACAGTGGCACCCGACATGCCTGCGTTGTCGTTTTCCGCCGGGCACTCTTTGGGCCGGCGCAGCACGCAGAAACACCTAGATTGAAGATAAGCGCCTTTTTGTCATTGACCGCGACCTACATTGAAGATGCACAATCTTCTTTCAATTCCGGCCGAACGGAAGGAGATATCTGCTCAAAACTTTCTGTGCAGGTGCAGACAGTGGCACCCGAAATGCCTGCGTTGTCGTTTTCCGCCGGGCACTCTTTGGGCCGGCGCAGCACGCAGAAACACCTAGATTGAAGATAAGCGCCTTTTGCCATTGACCGCGACGAACATAGAAGATGCACAAATGTCTTGCAATTCCGGCCGAATGGAAGGAGATATCTGCTCAAAACTTTCTGTGCAGGTGTAGACAGTGGCACCCGACATGCCTGCGTTGTCGTTTTCCGCCGGGCACTCTTTGGGCCGGCGCAGCACGCAGAAACACCTAGATTGAAGATAAGCGCCTTTTTGTCATTGACCGCGACCTACATTGAAGATGCACAATCTTCTTTCAATTCCGGCCGAACGGAAGGAGATATCTGCTCAAAACATTCTGTGCAGGTGCAGACAGTGGCACCCGACATGCCTGCGTTGTCGTTTTCCGCCGGGCACTCTTTGAGCCGGAGCAGCACGCAGAAACACCTACATTGAAGATAAGCGCCTTTTGCCATTGACCGCGACAAACATAGAAGATGCACAATCTTCTTTCAATTACGGCCGAACGGAAGGAGATATCTGCTCAAAACTTTCTGTGCAGGTGCAGACAGTGGCACCCGACATGCCTGCGTTGTCGTTTTCCGCCGGGCACTCTTTGGGCTGGCGCAGCACGCAGAAACACCTAGATTGAAGATAAGCGCCTTTTTGTTATTGACCGCGACCTACATTGAAGATGCACAATCTTCTTTCAATTACGGCCGAACGGAAGGAGATATCTGCTCAAAACTTTCTGTGCAGGTGCAGACAGTGGCACCCGACATGCCTGCGTTGTCGTTTTCCGCCGGGCACTCTTTGGGCCGGCGCAGCACGCAGAAACACCTAGATTGAAGATAAGCGCCTTTTTGTCATTGACCGCGACCTACATTGAAGATGCACAATCTTCTTTCAATTCCGGCCGAACGGAAGGAGATATCTGCTCAAAACTTTCTGTGCAGGTGCAGACAGTGGCACTCGACATGCCTGCGTTGTCGTTTTCCGCCGGGCACTCTTTGGGCCGGCGCAGCACGCAGAAACACCTAGATTGAAGATAAGCGCCTTTTGCCATTGACCGCGACGAACATAGAAGATGCACAAACGTCTTGCAATTCCGGCCGAATGGAAGGAGATATCTGCTCAAAACTTTCTGTGCAGGTGCAGACAGTGGCACCCGACATGCCTGCGTTGTCGTTTTCCGCCGGGCACTCTTTGGGCCGGAGCAGCACGCAGAAACACCTAGATTGAAGATAAGCGCCTTTTGCCATTGACCGCGACGAACATAGAAGATGCACAAACGTCTTGCAATTCCGGCCGAATGGAAGGAGATATCTGCTCAAACCTTTCTGTGCAGGTGCAGACAGTGGCACCCGACATGCCTGCATTGTCGTTTTCAGCCGGGCACTCTTTGGGCCGGCGCAGCACGCAGAAACACCTAGATTGCAGATAAGGGCTTTTTGACATTGACCGCGACCAATATTGAAGATGCACGAACGTCTTGCAATTCCGGCCGAACGAAAGAAGATATCTGCTTAAAACTTTCTGTGCAGGTGCAGACAGTGGCACCCGACATGCCTGCGTTGTCGTTTTCCGCCGGGCACTCTTTGGGCCGGAGCAGCACGCAGAAACACCTAGATTGAAGATAAGCTCCTTTTGTCATTGACCGCGACGAACATAGAAGATGCACAAACTTCTTGCAATTCCGGCCGAATGGAAGGAGATATCTGCTCAAAACTTTCTGTGCAGGTGTAGACAGTGGCACCCGACATGCCTGCGTTGTCGTTTTCCGCCGGGCACTCTTTGGGCCGGCGCAGCACGCAGAAACACCTAGATTGAAGATAAGCGCCTTTTTGTCATTGACCGCGACCTACATTGAAGATGCACAATCTTCTTTCAATTCCGGCCGAACGGAAGGAGATATTTGCTCAAAACATTCTGTGCAGGTGCAGACAGTGGCACCCGACATGCCTGCGTTGTCGTTTTCCGCCGGGCAGTCTTTGGGCCGGCGCAGCACGCAGAAACACCTAGATTGAAGATAAGCGCCTTTTTGTCATTGACCGCGACCTACATTGAAGATGCACAATCTTCTTTCAATTCCGGCCGAACGGAAGGAGATATCTGCTCAAAACTTTCTGTGCAGGTGCAGACAGTGGCACTCGACATGCCTGCGTTGTCGTTTTCCGCCGGGCACTCTTTGGGCCGGCGCAGCACGCAGAAACACCTAGATTGAAGATAAGCGCCTTTTGCCATTGACCGCGACGAAAATAGATGCACAAACGTCTTGCAATTCCGGCCGAATGGAAGGAGATATCTGCTCAAAACTTTCTGTGCAGGTGCAGACAGTGGCACCCGACATGCCTGCGTTGTCGTTTTCCGCCGGGCACTCTTTGGGCCGGAGCAGCACGCAGAAACACCTAGATTGAAGATAAGCGCCTTTTTGTCATTGACCGCGACCTACATTGCAGATGCACAAACGTCTTGCAATTCCGGCCGAACGAAAGAAGATATCTGCTCAAAACATACTGTGCAGGTGCAGACAGTGGCACCCGACATGCCTGCGTTGTCGTTTTCCGCCGGGCACTCTTTGGGCCGGCGCAGCACGCAGAAACACCTAGATTGAAGATAAGCGCCTTTTTGTCATTGACCGCGACCTACATTGAAGATGCACAATCTTCTTTCAATTCCGGCCGAACAGAAGGAGATATCTGCTCAAAACTTTCTGTGCAGGTGCAGACAGTGGCACTCGACATGCCTGCGTTGTCGTTATCCGCCGGGCACTCTTTGGGCCGGCGCAGCACGCAGAAACACCTAGATTGAAGATAAGCGCCTTTTGCCATTGACCGCGACGAAAATAGAAGATGCACAAACGTCTTGCAATTCCGGCCGAATGGAAGGAGATATCTGCTCAAAACTTTCTGTGCAGGTGCAGACAGTGGCACCCGACATGCCTGCGTTGTCGTTTTCCGCCGGGCACTCTTTGGGCCGGAGCAGCACGCAGAAACACCTAGATTGAAGATAAGCGCCTTTTTGTCATTGACCGCGACCTACATTGCAGATGCACAAACGTCTTGCAATTCCGGCCGAACGAAAGAAGATATCTGCTCAAAACATACTGTGCAGGTGCAGACAGTGGCACCCGACATGCCTGCGTTGTCGTTTTCCGCCGGGCACTCTTTGGGCCGGCGCAGCACGCAGAAACACCTAGATTGAAGATAAGCGCCTTTTTGTCATTGACCGCGACCTACATTGAAGATGCACAATCTTCTTTCAATTCCGGCCGAACGGAAGGAGATATCTGCTCAAAACTTTCTGTGCAGGTGCAGACAGTGGCACCCGACATGCCTGCGTTGTCGTTTTCCGCCGGGCACTCTTTGGGCCGGAGCAGCACGCAGAAACACCTAGATTGAAGATAAGCTCCTTTTGTCATTGACCGCGACGAACATAGAAGATGCACAAACTTCTTGCAATTCCGGCCGAATGGAAGGAGATATCAGCTCAAAACATTCTGTGCAGGTGCAGACAGTGGCACTCGACATGCCTGCGTTGTCGTTTTCCGCCGGGCACTCTTTGGGCCGGCGCAGCACGCAGAAACACCTAGATTGAAGATAAGCGCCTTTTGCCATTGACCGCGACGAAAATAGAAGATGCACAAACGTCTTGCAATTCCGGCCGAATGGAAGGAGATATCTGCTCAAAACTTTCTGTGCAGGTGCAGACAGTGGCACCCGACATGCCTGCGTTGTCGTTTTCCGCCGGGCACTCTTTGGGCCGGAGCAGCACGCAGAAACACCTAGATTGAAGATAAGCGCCTTTTTGTCATTGACCGCGACCTACATTGCAGATGCACAAACGTCTTGCAATTCCGGCCGAACGAAAGAAGATATCTGCTCAAAACATACTGTGCAGGTGCAGACAGTGGCACCCGACATGCCTGCGTTGTCGTTTTCCGCCGGGCACTCTTTGGGCCGGCGCAGCACGCAGAAACACCTAGATTGAAGATAAGCGCCTTTTTGTCATTGACCGCGACCTACATTGAAGATGCACAATCTTCTTTCAATTCCGGCCGAACAGAAGGAGATATCTGCTCAAAACTTTCTGTGCAGGTGCAGACAGTGGCACTCGACATGCCTGCGTTGTCGTTATCCGCCGGGCACTCTTTGGGCCGGCGCAGCACGCAGAAACACCTAGATTGAAGATAAGCGCCTTTTGCCATTGACCGCGACGAAAATAGAAGATGCACAAACGTCTTGCAATTCCGGCCGAATGGAAGGAGATATCTGCTCAAAACTTTCTGTGCAGGTGCAGACAGTGGCACCCGACATGCCTGCGTTGTCGTTTTCCGCCGGGCACTCTTTGGGCCGGAGCAGCACGCAGAAACACCTAGATTGAAGATAAGCGCCTTTTTGTCATTGACCGCGACCTACATTGCAGATGCACAAACGTCTTGCAATTCCGGCCGAACGAAAGAAGATATCTGCTCAAAACATACTGTGCAGGTGCAGACAGTGGCACCCGACATGCCTGCGTTGTCGTTTTCCGCCGGGCACTCTTTGGGCCGGCGCAGCACGCAGAAACACCTAGATTGAAGATAAGCGCCTTTTTGTCATTGACCGCGACCTACATTGAAGATGCACAATCTTCTTTCAATTCCGGCCGAACGGAAGGAGATATCTGCTCAAAACTTTCTGTGCAGGTGCAGACAGTGGCACCCGACATGCCTGCGTTGTCGTTTTCCGCCGGGCACTCTTTGGGCCGGAGCAGCACGCAGAAACACCTAGATTGAAGATAAGCTCCTTTTGTCATTGACCGCGACGAACATAGAAGATGCACAAACTTCTTGCAATTCCGGCCGAATGGAAGGAGATATCTGCTCAAAACATTCTGTGCAGGTGCAGACAGTGGCACTCGACATGCCTGCGTTGTCGTTTTCTGCCGGGCACTCTTTGGGCCGGCGCAGCACGCAGAAACACCTAGATTGAAGATAAGCGCCTTTTGCCATTGACCGCGACGAAAATAGAAGATGCACAAACGTCTTGCAATTCCGGCCGAATGGAAGGAGATATCTGCTCAAAACTTTCTGTGCAGGTGCAGACAGTGGCACCCGACATGCCTGCGTTGTCGTTTTCCGCCGGGCACTCTTTGGGCCGGAGCAGCACGCAGAAACACCTAGATTGAAGATAAGCGCCTTTTTGTCATTGACCGCGACCTACATTGCAGATGCACAAACGTCTTGCAATTCCGGCCGAACGAAAGAAGATATCTGCTCAAAACATACTGTGCAGGTGCAGACAGTGGCACCCGACATGCCTGCGTTGTCGTTTTCCGCCGGGCACTCTTTGGGCCGGCGCAGCACGCAGAAACACCTAGATTGAAGATAAGCGCCTTTTTGTCATTGACCGCGACCTACATTGAAGATGCACAATCTTCTTTCAATTCCGGCCGAACGGAAGGAGATATCTGCTCAAAACATTCTGTGCAGGTGCAGACAGTGGCACCCGACATGCCTGCGTTGTCGTTTTCCGCCGGGCACTCTTTGGGCCGGAGCAGCACGCAGAAACACCTAGATTGAAGATAAGCGCCTTTTTGTCATTGTCCGCGACCTACATTGAAGATGCACAATCTTCTTTCAATTCCGGCCGAACGGAAGGAGATATCTGCTCAAAACTTTCTGTGCAGGTGCAGACAGTGGCACCCGACATGCCTGCGTTGTCGTTTTCCGCCGGGCACTCTTTGGGCCGGCGCAGCACGCAGAAACACCTAGATTGAAGATAAGCGCCTTTTTGTCATTGACCGCGACCTACATTGCAGATGCACAAACGTCTTTCAATTCCGGCCGAACGAAAGAAGATATCTGCTCAAAACATACTGTGCAGGTGCAGACAGTGGCACCCGACATGCCTGCATTGTCGTTTTCCGCCGGGCACTCTTTGGGCCGGCGCAGCACGCAGAAACACCTAGATTGAAGATAAGCGCCTTTTTGTCATTGACCGCGACCTACATTGAAGATGCACAATCTTCTTTCAATTCCGGCCGAACAGAAGGAGATATCTGCTCAAAACTTTCTGTGCAGGTGCAGACAGTGGCACTCGACATGCCTGCGTTGTCGTTATCCGCCGGGCACTCTTTGGGCCGGCGCAGCACGCAGAAACACCTAGATTGAAGATAAGCGCCTTTTGCCATTGACCGCGACGAAAATAGAAGATGCACAAACGTCTTGCAATTCCGGCCGAATGGAAGGAGATATCTGCTCAAAACTTTCTGTGCAGGTGCAGACAGTGGCACCCGACATGCCTGCGTTGTCGTTTTCCGCCGGGCACTCTTTGGGCCGGAGCAGCACGCAGAAACACCTAGATTGAAGATAAGCGCCTTTTTGTCATTGACCGCGACCTACATTGCAGATGCACAAACGTCTTGCAATTCCGGCCGAACGAAAGAAGATATCTGCTCAAAACATACTGTGCAGGTGCAGACAGTGGCACCCGACATGCCTGCGTTGTCGTTTTCCGCCGGGCACTCTTTGGGCCGGCGCAGCACGCAGAAACACCTAGATTGAAGATAAGCGCCTTTTTGTCATTGACCGCGACCTACATTGAAGATGCACAATCTTCTTTCAATTCCGGCCGAACGGAAGGAGATATCTGCTCAAAACTTTCTATGCAGGTGCAGACAGTGGCACCCGACATGCCTGCGTTGTCGTTTTCCGCCGGGCACTCTTTGGGCCGGAGCAGCACGCAGAAACACCTAGATTGAAGATAAGCTCCTTTTGTCATTGACCGCGACGAACATAGAAGATGCACAAACTTCTTGCAATTCCGGCCGAATGGAAGGAGATATCTGCTCAAAACATTCTGTGCAGGTGCAGACAGTGGCACTCGACATGCCTGCGTTGTCGTTTTCCGCCGGGCACTCTTTGGGCCGGCGCAGCACGCAGAAACACCTAGATTGAAGATAAGCGCCTTTTGCCATTGACCGCGACGAAAATAGAAGATGCACAAACGTCTTGCAATTCCGGCCGAATGGAAGGAGATATCTGCTCAAAACTTTCTGTGCAGGTGCAGACAGTGGCACCCGACATGCCTGCGTTGTCGTTTTCCGCCGGGCACTCTTTGGGCCGGAGCAGCACGCAGAAACACCTAGATTGAAGATAAGCGCCTTTTTGTCATTGACCGCGACCTACATTGCAGATGCACAAACGTCTTGCAATTCCGGCCGAACGAAAGAAGATATCTGCTCAAAACATACTGTGCAGGTGCAGACAGTGGCACCCGACATGCCTGCGTTGTCGTTTTCCGCCGGGCACTCTTTGGGCCGGCGCAGCACGCAGAAACACCTAGATTGAAGATAAGCGCCTTTTTGTCATTGACCGCGACCTACATTGAAGATGCACAATCTTCTTTCAATTCCGGCCGAACAGAAGGAGATATCTGCTCAAAACTTTCTGTGCAGGTGCAGACAGTGGCACTCGACATGCCTGCGTTGTCGTTATCCGCCGGGCACTCTTTGGGCCGGCGCAGCACGCAGAAACACCTAGATTGAAGATAAGCGCCTTTTGCCATTGACCGCGACGAAAATAGAAGATGCACAAACGTCTTGCAATTCCGGCCGAATGGAAGGAGATATCTGCTCAAAACTTTCTGTGCAGGTGCAGACAGTGGCACCCGACATGCCTGCGTTGTCGTTTTCCGCCGGGCACTCTTTGGGCCGGAGCAGCACGCAGAAACACCTAGATTGAAGATAAGCGCCTTTTTGTCATTGACCGTGACCTACATTGCAGATGCACAAACGTCTTGCAATTCCGGCCGAACGAAAGAAGATATCTGCTCAAAACATACTGTGCAGGTGCAGACAGTGGCACCCGACATGCCTGCGTTGTCGTTTTCCGCCGGGCACTCTTTGGGCCGGCGCAGCACGCAGAAACACCTAGATTGAAGATAAGCGCCTTTTTGTCATTGACCGCGACCTACATTGAAGATGCACAATCTTCTTTCAATTCCGGCCGAACGGAAGGAGATATCTGCTCAAAACTTTCTGTGCAGGTGCAGACAGTGGCACCCGACATGCCTGCGTTGTCGTTTTCCGCCGGGCACTCTTTGGGCCGGAGCAGCACGCAGAAACACCTAGATTGAAGATAAGCTCCTTTTGTCATTGACCGCGACGAACATAGAAGATGCACAAACTTCTTGCAATTCCGGCCGAATGGAAGGAGATATCAGCTCAAAACATTCTGTGCAGGTGCAGACAGTGGCACTCGACATGCCTGCGTTGTCGTTTTCCGCCGGGCACTCTTTGGGCCGGCGCAGCACGCAGAAACACCTAGATTGAAGATAAGCGCCTTTTGCCATTGACCGCGACGAAAATAGAAGATGCACAAACGTCTTGCAATTCCGGCCGAATGGAAGGAGATATCTGCTCAAAACTTTCTGTGCAGGTGCAGACAGTGGCACCCGACATGCCTGCGTTGTCGTTTTCCGCCGGGCACTCTTTGGGCCGGAGCAGCACGCAGAAACACCTAGATTGAAGATAAGCGCCTTTTTGTCATTGACCGCGACCTACATTGCAGATGCACAAACGTCTTGCAATTCCGGCCGAACGAAAGAAGATATCTGCTCAAAACATACTGTGCAGGTGCAGACAGTGGCACCCGACATGCCTGCGTTGTCGTTTTCCGCCGGGCACTCTTTGGGCCGGCGCAGCACGCAGAAACACCTAGATTGAAGATAAGCGCCTTTTTGTCATTGACCGCGACCTACATTGAAGATGCACAATCTTCTTTCAATTCCGGCCGAACAGAAGGAGATATCTGCTCAAACTTTCTGTGCAGGTGCAGACAGTGGCACTCGACATGCCTGCGTTGTCGTTATCCGCCGGGCACTCTTTGGGCCGGCGCAGCACGCAGAAACACCTAGATTGAAGATAAGCGCCTTTTGCCATTGACCGCGACGAAAATAGAAGATGCACAAACGTCTTGCAATTCCGGCCGAATGGAAGGAGATATCTGCTCAAAACTTTCTGTGCAGGTGCAGACAGTGGCACCCGACATGCCTGCGTTGTCGTTTTCCCGCCGGGCACTCTTTGGCCGGAGCAGCACGCAGAAACACCTAGATTGAAGATAAGCGCCTTTTTGTCATTGACCGCGACCTACATTGCAGATGCACAAACGTCTTGCAATTCCGGCCGAACGAAAGAAGATATCTGCTCAAAACATACTGTGCAGGTGCAGACAGTGGCACCCGACATGCCTGCGTTGTCGTTTTCCGCCGGGCACTCTTTGGGCCGGCGCAGCACGCAGAAACACCTAGATTGAAGATAAGCGCCTTTTTGTCATTGACCGCGACCTACATTGAAGATGCACAATCTTCTTTCAATTCCGGCCGAACGGAAGGAGATATCTGCTCAAAACTTTCTGTGCAGGTGCAGACAGTGGCACCCGACATGCCTGCGTTGTCGTTTTCCGCCGGGCACTCTTTGGGCCGGAGCAGCACGCAGAAACACCTAGATTGAAGATAAGCTCCTTTTGTCATTGACCGCGACGAACATAGAAGATGCACAAACTTCTTGCAATTCCGGCCGAATGGAAGGAGATATCTGCTCAAAACATTCTGTGCAGGTGCAGACAGTGGCACTCGACATGCCTGCGTTGTCGTTTTCTGCCGGGCACTCTTTGGGCCGGCGCAGCACGCAGAAACACCTAGATTGAAGATAAGCGCCTTTTGCCATTGACCGCGACGAAAATAGAAGATGCACAAACGTCTTGCAATTCCGGCCGAATGGAAGGAGATATCTGCTCAAAACTTTCTGTGCAGGTGCAGACAGTGGCACCCGACATGCCTGCGTTGTCGTTTTCCGCCGGGCACTCTTTGGGCCGGAGCAGCACGCAGAAACACCTAGATTGAAGATAAGCGCCTTTTTGTCATTGACCGCGACCTACATTGCAGATGCACAAACGTCTTGCAATTCCGGCCGAACGAAAGAAGATATCTGCTCAAAACATACTGTGCAGGTGCAGACAGTGGCACCCGACATGCCTGCGTTGTCGTTTTCCGCCGGGCACTCTTTGGGCCGGCGCAGCACGCAGAAACACCTAGATTGAAGATAAGCGCCTTTTTGTCATTGACCGCGACCTACATTGAAGATGCACAATCTTCTTTCAATTCCGGCCGAACAGAAGGAGATATCTGCTCAAAACTTTCTGTGCAGGTGCAGACAGTGGCACTCGACATGCCTGCGTTGTCGTTATCCGCCGGGCACTCTTTGGGCCGGCGCAGCACGCAGAAACACCTAGATTGAAGATAAGCGCCTTTTGCCATTGACCGCGACGAAAATAGAAGATGCACAAACGTCTTGCAATTCCGGCCGAATGGAAGGAGATATCTGCTCAAAACTTTCTGTGCAGGTGCAGACAGTGGCACCCGACATGCCTGCGTTGTCGTTTTCCGCCGGGCACTCTTTGGGCCGGAGCAGCACGCAGAAACACCTAGATTGAAGATAAGCGCCTTTTTGTCATTGACCGCGACCTACATTGCAGATGCACAAACGTCTTGCAATTCCGGCCGAACGAAAGAAGATATCTGCTCAAAACATACTGTGCAGGTGCAGACAGTGGCACCCGACATGCCTGCGTTGTCGTTTTCCGCCGGGCACTCTTTGGGCCGGCGCAGCACGCAGAAACACCTAGATTGAAGATAAGCGCCTTTTTGTCATTGACCGCGACCTACATTGAAGATGCACAATCTTCTTTCAATTCCGGCCGAACGGAAGGAGATATCTGCTCAAAACTTTCTGTGCAGGTGCAGACAGTGGCACCCGACATGCCTGCGTTGTCGTTTTCCGCCGGGCACTCTTTGGGCCGGAGCAGCACGCAGAAACACCTAGATTGAAGATAAGCTCCTTTTGTCATTGACCGCGACGAACATAGAAGATGCACAAACTTCTTGCAATTCCGGCCGAATGGAAGGAGATATCTGCTCAAAACATTCTGTGCAGGTGCAGACAGTGGCACTCGACATGCCTGCGTTGTCGTTTTCTGCCGGGCACTCTTTGGGCCGGCGCAGCACGCAGAAACACCTAGATTGAAGATAAGCGCCTTTTGCCATTGACCGCGACGAAAATAGAAGATGCACAAACGTCTTGCAATTCCGGCCGAATGGAAGGAGATATCTGCTCAAAACTTTCTGTGCAGGTGCAGACAGTGGCACCCGACATGCCTGCGTTGTCGTTTTCCGCCGGGCACTCTTTGGGCCGGAGCAGCACGCAGAAACACCTAGATTGAAGATAAGCGCCTTTTTGTCATTGACCGCGACCTACATTGCAGATGCACAAACGTCTTGCAATTCCGGCCGAACGAAAGAAGATATCTGCTCAAAACATACTGTGCAGGTGCAGACAGTGGCACCCGACATGCCTGCGTTGTCGTTTTCCGCCGGGCACTCTTTGGGCCGGCGCAGCACGCAGAAACACCTAGATTGAAGATAAGCGCCTTTTTGTCATTGACCGCGACCTACATTGAAGATGCACAATCTTCTTTCAATTCCGGCCGAACGGAAGGAGATATCTGCTCAAAACATTCTGTGCAGGTGCAGACAGTGGCACCCGACATGCCTGCGTTGTCGTTTTCCGCCGGGCACTCTTTGGGCCGGAGCAGCACGCAGAAACACCTAGATTGAAGATAAGCGCCTTTTTGTCATTGTCCGCGACCTACATTGAAGATGCACAATCTTCTTTCAATTCCGGCCGAACGGAAGGAGATATCTGCTCAAAACTTTCTGTGCAGGTGCAGACAGTGGCACCCGACATGCCTGCGTTGTCGTTTTCCGCCGGGCACTCTTTGGGCCGGCGCAGCACGCAGAAACACCTAGATTGAAGATAAGCGCCTTTTTGTCATTGACCGCGACCTACATTGCAGATGCACAAACGTCTTTCAATTCCGGCCGAACGAAAGAAGATATCTGCTCAAAACATACTGTGCAGGTGCAGACAGTGGCACCCGACATGCCTGCATTGTCGTTTTCCGCCGGGCACTCTTTGGGCCGGCGCAGCACGCAGAAACACCTAGATTGAAGATAAGCGCCTTTTTGTCATTGACCGCGACCTACATTGAAGATGCACAATCTTCTTTCAATTCCGGCCGAACAGAAGGAGATATCTGCTCAAAACTTTCTGTGCAGGTGCAGACAGTGGCACTCGACATGCCTGCGTTGTCGTTATCCGCCGGGCACTCTTTGGGCCGGCGCAGCACGCAGAAACACCTAGATTGAAGATAAGCGCCTTTTGCCATTGACCGCGACGAAAATAGAAGATGCACAAACGTCTTGCAATTCCGGCCGAATGGAAGGAGATATCTGCTCAAAACTTTCTGTGCAGGTGCAGACAGTGGCACCCGACATGCCTGCGTTGTCGTTTTCCGCCGGGCACTCTTTGGGCCGGAGCAGCACGCAGAAACACCTAGATTGAAGATAAGCGCCTTTTTGTCATTGACCGCGACCTACATTGCAGATGCACAAACGTCTTGCAATTCCGGCCGAACGAAAGAAGATATCTGCTCAAAACATACTGTGCAGGTGCAGACAGTGGCACCCGACATGCCTGCGTTGTCGTTTTCCGCCGGGCACTCTTTGGGCCGGCGCAGCACGCAGAAACACCTAGATTGAAGATAAGCGCCTTTTTGTCATTGACCGCGACCTACATTGAAGATGCACAATCTTCTTTCAATTCCGGCCGAACGGAAGGAGATATCTGCTCAAAACTTTCTATGCAGGTGCAGACAGTGGCACCCGACATGCCTGCGTTGTCGTTTTCCGCCGGGCACTCTTTGGGCCGGAGCAGCACGCAGAAACACCTAGATTGAAGATAAGCTCCTTTTGTCATTGACCGCGACGAACATAGAAGATGCACAAACTTCTTGCAATTCCGGCCGAATGGAAGGAGATATCTGCTCAAAACATTCTGTGCAGGTGCAGACAGTGGCACTCGACATGCCTGCGTTGTCGTTTTCCGCCGGGCACTCTTTGGGCCGGCGCAGCACGCAGAAACACCTAGATTGAAGATAAGCGCCTTTTGCCATTGACCGCGACGAAAATAGAAGATGCACAAACGTCTTGCAATTCCGGCCGAATGGAAGGAGATATCTGCTCAAAACTTTCTGTGCAGGTGCAGACAGTGGCACCCGACATGCCTGCGTTGTCGTTTTCCGCCGGGCACTCTTTGGGCCGGAGCAGCACGCAGAAACACCTAGATTGAAGATAAGCGCCTTTTTGTCATTGACCGCGACCTACATTGCAGATGCACAAACGTCTTGCAATTCCGGCCGAACGAAAGAAGATATCTGCTCAAAACATACTGTGCAGGTGCAGACAGTGGCACCCGACATGCCTGCGTTGTCGTTTTCCGCCGGGCACTCTTTGGGCCGGCGCAGCACGCAGAAACACCTAGATTGAAGATAAGCGCCTTTTTGTCATTGACCGCGACCTACATTGAAGATGCACAATCTTCTTTCAATTCCGGCCGAACAGAAGGAGATATCTGCTCAAAACTTTCTGTGCAGGTGCAGACAGTGGCACTCGACATGCCTGCGTTGTCGTTATCCGCCGGGCACTCTTTGGGCCGGCGCAGCACGCAGAAACACCTAGATTGAAGATAAGCGCCTTTTGCCATTGACCGCGACGAAAATAGAAGATGCACAAACGTCTTGCAATTCCGGCCGAATGGAAGGAGATATCTGCTCAAAACTTTCTGTGCAGGTGCAGACAGTGGCACCCGACATGCCTGCGTTGTCGTTTTCCGCCGGGCACTCTTTGGGCCGGAGCAGCACGCAGAAACACCTAGATTGAAGATAAGCGCCTTTTTGTCATTGACCGTGACCTACATTGCAGATGCACAAACGTCTTGCAATTCCGGCCGAACGAAAGAAGATATCTGCTCAAAACATACTGTGCAGGTGCAGACAGTGGCACCCGACATGCCTGCGTTGTCGTTTTCCGCCGGGCACTCTTTGGGCCGGCGCAGCACGCAGAAACACCTAGATTGAAGATAAGCGCCTTTTTGTCATTGACCGCGACCTACATTGAAGATGCACAATCTTCTTTCAATTCCGGCCGAACGGAAGGAGATATCTGCTCAAAACTTTCTGTGCAGGTGCAGACAGTGGCACCCGACATGCCTGCGTTGTCGTTTTCCGCCGGGCACTCTTTGGGCCGGAGCAGCACGCAGAAACACCTAGATTGAAGATAAGCTCCTTTTGTCATTGACCGCGACGAACATAGAAGATGCACAAACTTCTTGCAATTCCGGCCGAATGGAAGGAGATATCAGCTCAAAACATTCTGTGCAGGTGCAGACAGTGGCACTCGACATGCCTGCGTTGTCGTTTTCCGCCGGGCACTCTTTGGGCCGGCGCAGCACGCAGAAACACCTAGATTGAAGATAAGCGCCTTTTGCCATTGACCGCGACGAAAATAGAAGATGCACAAACGTCTTGCAATTCCGGCCGAATGGAAGGAGATATCTGCTCAAAACTTTCTGTGCAGGTGCAGACAGTGGCACCCGACATGCCTGCGTTGTCGTTTTCCGCCGGGCACTCTTTGGGCCGGAGCAGCACGCAGAAACACCTAGATTGAAGATAAGCGCCTTTTTGTCATTGACCGCGACCTACATTGCAGATGCACAAACGTCTTGCAATTCCGGCCGAACGAAAGAAGATATCTGCTCAAAACATACTGTGCAGGTGCAGACAGTGGCACCCGACATGCCTGCGTTGTCGTTTTCCGCCGGGCACTCTTTGGGCCGGCGCAGCACGCAGAAACACCTAGATTGAAGATAAGCGCCTTTTTGTCATTGACCGCGACCTACATTGAAGATGCACAATCTTCTTTCAATTCCGGCCGAACAGAAGGAGATATCTGCTCAAAACTTTCTGTGCAGGTGCAGACAGTGGCACTCGACATGCCTGCGTTGTCGTTATCCGCCGGGCACTCTTTGGGCCGGCGCAGCACGCAGAAACACCTAGATTGAAGATAAGCGCCTTTTGCCATTGACCGCGACGAAAATAGAAGATGCACAAACGTCTTGCAATTCCGGCCGAATGGAAGGAGATATCTGCTCAAAACTTTCTGTGCAGGTGCAGACAGTGGCACCCGACATGCCTGCGTTGTCGTTTTCCGCCGGGCACTCTTTGGGCCGGAGCAGCACGCAGAAACACCTAGATTGAAGATAAGCGCCTTTTTTTCATTGACCGCGACCTACATTGCAGATGCACAAACGTCTTGCAATTCCGGCCGAACGAAAGAAGATATCTGCTCAAAACATACTGTGCAGGTGCAGACAGTGGCACCCGACATGCCTGCGTTGTCGTTTTCCGCCGGGCACTCTTTGGGCCGGCGCAGCACGCAGAAACACCTAGATTGAAGATAAGCGCCTTTTTGTCATTGACCGCGACCTACATTGAAGATGCACAATCTTCTTTCAATTCCGGCCGAACGGAAGGAGATATCTGCTCAAAACTTTCTGTGCAGGTGCAGACAGTGGCACCCGACATGCCTGCGTTGTCGTTTTCCGCCGGGCACTCTTTGGGCCGGAGCAGCACGCAGAAACACCTAGATTGAAGATAAGCTCCTTTTGTCATTGACCGCGACGAACATAGAAGATGCACAAACTTCTTGCAATTCCGGCCGAATGGAAGGAGATATCTGCTCAAAACATTCTGTGCAGGTGCAGACAGTGGCACTCGACATGCCTGCGTTGTCGTTTTCTGCCGGGCACTCTTTGGGCCGGCGCAGCACGCAGAAACACCTAGATTGAAGATAAGCGCCTTTTGCCATTGACCGCGACGAAAATAGAAGATGCACAAACGTCTTGCAATTCCGGCCGAATGGAAGGAGATATCTGCTCAAAACTTTCTGTGCAGGTGCAGACAGTGGCACCCGACATGCCTGCGTTGTCGTTTTCCGCCGGGCACTCTTTGGGCCGGAGCAGCACGCAGAAACACCTAGATTGAAGATAAGCGCCTTTTTGTCATTGACCGCGACCTACATTGCAGATGCACAAACGTCTTGCAATTCCGGCCGAACGAAAGAAGATATCTGCTCAAAACATACTGTGCAGGTGCAGACAGTGGCACCCGACATGCCTGCGTTGTCGTTTTCCGCCGGGCACTCTTTGGGCCGGCGCAGCACGCAGAAACACCTAGATTGAAGATAAGCGCCTTTTTGTCATTGACCGCGACCTACATTGAAGATGCACAATCTTCTTTCAATTCCGGCCGAACGGAAGGAGATATCTGCTCAAAACATTCTGTGCAGGTGCAGACAGTGGCACCCGACATGCCTGCGTTGTCGTTTTCCGCCGGGCACTCTTTGGGCCGGAGCAGCACGCAGAAACACCTAGATTGAAGATAAGCGCCTTTTTGTCATTGTCCGCGACCTACATTGAAGATGCACAATCTTCTTTCAATTCCGGCCGAACGGAAGGAGATATCTGCTCAAAACTTTCTGTGCAGGTGCAGACAGTGGCACCCGACATGCCTGCGTTGTCGTTTTCCGCCGGGCACTCTTTGGGCCGGCGCAGCACGCAGAAACACCTAGATTGAAGATAAGCGCCTTTTGCCATTGACCGCGACGAACATAGAAGATGCCAAAACGTCTTGCAATTCCGGCCGAATGGAAGGAGATATCTGCTCAAAACTTTCTGTGCAGGTGCAGACAGTGGCACTCGACATGCCTGCGTTGTCGTTTTCCGCCGGGCACTCTTTGGGCCGGCGCAGCACGCAGAAACACCTAGATTGAAGATAAGCGCCTTTTGCCATTGACCGCGACGAACATAGAAGATGCACAAACGTCTTGCAATTCCGGCCGAATGGAAGGAGATATCTGCTCAAAACTTTCTGTGCAGGTGCAGACAGTGGCACCCGACATGCCTGCGTTGTCGTTTTCCGCCGGGCACTCTTTGGGCCGGAGCAGCACGCAGAAACACCTAGATTGATGATAAGCTCCTTTTGTCATTGACCGCGACGAACATAGAAGATACACAAACTTCTTGCAATTCCGGCCGAATGGAAGGAGATATCTGCTCAAAACTTTCTGTGCAGGTGTAGACAGTGGCACCCGACATGCCTGCGTTGTCGTTTTCCGCCGGGCACTCTTTGGGCCGGCGCAGCACGCAGAAACACCTAGATTGAAGATAAGCGCCTTTTTGTCATTGACCGCGACCTACATTGAAGATGCACAATCTTCTTTCAATTCCGGCCGAACGGAAGGAGATATCTGCTCAAAACATTCTGTGCAGGTGCAGACAGTGGCACCCGACATGCCTGCGTTGTCGTTTTCCGCCGGGCAGTCTTTGGGCCGGCGCAGAACGCAGAAACACCTAGATTGAAGATAAGCGCCTTTTTGTCATTTACCGCGACCTACATTGAAGATGCACAATCTTCTTTCAATTCCCTCCGAACGGAAGGAGATATCTGCTCAAAACTTTCTGTGCAGGTGCAGACAGTGGCACTCGACATGCCTACGTTGTCGTTTTCCGCCGGGCACTCTTTGGGCCGGCGCAGCACGCAGAAACACCTAGATTGAAGATAAGCGCCTTTTGCCATTGACCGCGACGAAAATAGAAGATGCACAAACGTCTTGCAATTCCGGCCGAATGGAAGGAGATATCTGCTCAAAACTTTCTGTGCAGGTGCAGACAGTGGCACCCGACATGCCTGCGTTGTCGTTTTCCGCCGGGCACTCTTTGGGCCGGAGCAGCACGCAGAAACACCTAGATTGAAGATAAGCGCCTTTTTGTCATTGACCGCGACCTACATTGCAGATGCACAAACGTCTTGCAATTCCGGCCGAACGAAAGAAGATATCTGCTCAAAACATACTGTGCAGGTGCAGACAGTGGCACCCGACATGCCTGCGTTGTCGTTTTCCGCCGGGCACTCTTTGGGCCGGCGCAGCACGCAGAAACACCTAGATTGAAGATAAGCGCCTTTTTGTCATTGACCGCGACCTACATTGAAGATGCACAATCTTCTTTCAATTCCGGCCGAACAGAAGGAGATATCTGCTCAAAACTTTCTGTGCAGGTGCAGACAGTGGCACTCGACATGCCTGCGTTGTCGTTATCCGCCGGGCACTCTTTGGGCCGGCGCAGCACGCAGAAACACCTAGATTGAAGATAAGCGCCTTTTGCCATTGACCGCGACGAAAATAGAAGATGCACAAACGTCTTGCAATTCCGGCCGAATGGAAGGAGATATCTGCTCAAAACTTTCTGTGCAGGTGCAGACAGTGGCACCCGACATGCCTGCGTTGTCGTTTTCCGCCGGGCACTCTTTGGGCCGGAGCAGCACGCAGAAACACCTAGATTGAAGATAAGCGCCTTTTTGTCATTGACCGCGACCTACATTGCAGATGCACAAACGTCTTGCAATTCCGGCCGAACGAAAGAAGATATCTGCTCAAAACATACTGTGCAGGTGCAGACAGTGGCACCCGACATGCCTGCGTTGTCGTTTTCCGCCGGGCACTCTTTGGGCCGGCGCAGCACGCAGAAACACCTAGATTGAAGATAAGCGCCTTTTTGTCATTGACCGCGACCTACATTGAAGATGCACAATCTTCTTTCAATTCCGGCCGAACGGAAGGAGATATCTGCTCAAAACTTTCTGTGCAGGTGCAGACAGTGGCACCCGACATGCCTGCGTTGTCGTTTTCCGCCGGGCACTCTTTGGGCCGGAGCAGCACGCAGAAACACCTAGATTGAAGATAAGCTCCTTTTGTCATTGACCGCGACGAACATAGAAGATGCACAAACTTCTTGCAATTCCGGCCGAATGGAAGGAGATATCTGCTCAAAACATTCTGTGCAGGTGCAGACAGTGGCACTCGACATGCCTGCGTTGTCGTTTTCTGCCGGGCACTCTTTGGGCCGGCGCAGCACGCAGAAACACCTAGATTGAAGATAAGCGCCTTTTGCCATTGACCGCGACGAAAATAGAAGATGCACAAACGTCTTGCAATTCCGGCCGAATGGAAGGAGATATCTGCTCAAAACTTTCTGTGCAGGTGCAGACAGTGGCACCCGACATGCCTGCGTTGTCGTTTTCCGCCGGGCACTCTTTGGGCCGGAGCAGCACGCAGAAACACCTAGATTGAAGATAAGCGCCTTTTTGTCATTGACCGCGACCTACATTGCAGATGCACAAACGTCTTGCAATTCCGGCCGAACGAAAGAAGATATCTGCTCAAAACATACTGTGCAGGTGCAGACAGTGGCACCCGACATGCCTGCGTTGTCGTTTTCCACCGGGCACTCTTTGGGCCGGCGCAGCACGCAGAAACACCTAGATTGAAGATAAGCGCCTTTTTGTCATTGACCGCGACCTACATTGAAGATGCACAATCTTCTTTCAATTCCGGCCGAACGGAAGGAGATATCTGCTCAAAACATTCTGTGCAGGTGCAGACAGTGGCACCCGACATGCCTGCGTTGTCGTTTTCCGCCGGGCACTCTTTGGGCCGGAGCAGCACGCAGAAACACCTAGATTGAAGATAAGCGCCTTTTTGTCATTGTCCGCGACCTACATTGAAGATGCACAATCTTCTTTCAATTCCGGCCGAACGGAAGGAGATATCTGCTCAAAACTTTCTGTGCAGGTGCAGACAGTGGCACCCGACATGCCTGCGTTGTCGTTTTCCGCCGGGCACTCTTTGGGCCGGCGCAGCACGCAGAAACACCTAGATTGAAGATAAGCGCCTTTTGCCATTGACCGCGACGAACATAGAAGATGCCAAAACGTCTTGCAATTCCGGCCGAATGGAAGGAGATATCTGCTCAAAACTTTCTGTGCAGGTGCAGACAGTGGCACTCGACATGCCTGCGTTGTCGTTTTCCGCCGGGCACTCTTTGGGCCGGCGCAGCACGCAGAAACACCTAGATTGAAGATAAGCGCCTTTTGCCATTGACCGCGACGAACATAGAAGATGCACAAACGTCTTGCAATTCCGGCCGAATGGAAGGAGATATCTGCTCAAAACTTTCTGTGCAGGTGCAGACAGTGGCACCCGACATGCCTGCGTTGTCGTTTTCCGCCGGGCACTCTTTGGGCCGGAGCAGCACGCAGAAACACCTAGATTGATGATAAGCTCCTTTTGTCATTGACCGCGACGAACATAGAAGATACACAAACTTCTTGCAATTCCGGCCGAATGGAAGGAGATATCTGCTCAAAACTTTCTGTGCAGGTGTAGACAGTGGCACCCGACATGCCTGCGTTGTCGTTTTCCGCCGGGCACTCTTTGGGCCGGCGCAGCACGCAGAAACACCTAGATTGAAGATAAGCGCCTTTTTGTCATTGACCGCGACCTACATTGAAGATGCACAATCTTCTTTCAATTCCGGCCGAACGGAAGGAGATATCTGCTCAAAACATTCTGTGCAGGTGCAGACAGTGGCACCCGACATGCCTGCGTTGTCGTTTTCCGCCGGGCAGTCTTTGGGCCGGCGCAGAACGCAGAAACACCTAGATTGAAGATAAGCGCCTTTTTGTCATTTACCGCGACCTACATTGAAGATGCACAATCTTCTTTCAATTCCCTCCGAACGGAAGGAGATATCTGCTCAAAACTTTCTGTGCAGGTGCAGACAGTGGCACTCGACATGCCTGCGTTGTCGTTTTCCGCCGGGCACTCTTTGGGCCGGCGCAGCACGCAGAAACACCTAGATTGAAGATAAGCGCCTTTTGCCATTGACCGCGACGAAAATAGAAGATGCACAAACGTCTTGCAATTCCGGCCGAATGGAAGGAGATATCTGCTCAAAACTTTCTGTGCAGGTGCAGACAGTGGCACCCGACATGCCTGCGTTGTCGTTTTCCGCCGGGCACTCTTTGGGCCGGAGCAGCATGCAGAAACACCTAGATTGAAGATAAGCGCCTTTTTGTCATTGACCGCGACCTACATTGCAGATGCACAAACGTCTTGCAATTCCGGCCGAACGAAAGAAGATATCTGCTCAAAACATACTGTGCAGGTGCAGACAGTGGCACCCGACATGCCTGCGTTGTCGTTTTCCGCCGGGCACTCTTTGGGCCGGCGCAGCACGCAGAAACACCTAGATTGAAGATAAGCGCCTTTTTGTCATTGACCGCGACCTACATTGAAGATGCACAATCTTCTTTCAATTCCGGCCGAACGGAAGGAGATATCTGCTCAAAACTTTCTGTGCAGGTGCAGACAGTGGCACCCGAAATGCCTGCGTTGTCGTTTTCCGCCGGGCACTCTTTGGGCCGGCGCAGCACGCAGAAACACCTAGATTGAAGATAAGCGCCTTTTGCCATTGACCGCGACGAACATAGAAGATGCACAAACGTCTTGCAATTCCGGCCGAATGGAAGGAGATATCTGCTCAAAACTTTCTGTGCAGGTGTAGACAGTGGCACCCGACATGCCTGCGTTGTCGTTTTCCGCCGGGCACTCTTTGGGCCGGCGCAGCACGCAGAAACACCTAGATTGAAGATAAGCGCCTTTTTGTCATTGACCGCGACCTACATTGAAGATGCACAATCTTCTTTCAATTCCGGCCGAACGGAAGGAGATATCTGCTCAAAACATTCTGTGCAGGTGCAGACAGTGGCACCCGACATGCCTGCGTTGTCGTTTTCCGCCGGGCACTCTTTGAGCCGGAGCAGCACGCAGAAACACCTACATTGAAGATAAGCGCCTTTTGCCATTGACCGCGACAAACATAGAAGATGCACAATCTTCTTTCAATTACGGCCGAACGGAAGGAGATATCTGCTCAAAACTTTCTGTGCAGGTGCAGACAGTGGCACCCGACATGCCTGCGTTGTCGTTTTCCGCCGGGCACTCTTTGGGCCGGCGCAGCACGCAGAAACACCTAGATTGAAGATAAGCGCCTTTTTGTTATTGACCGCGACCTACATTGAAGATGCACAATCTTCTTTCAATTACGGCCGAACGGAAGGAGATATCTGCTCAAAACTTTCTGTGCAGGTGCAGACAGTGGCACCCGACATGCCTGCGTTGTCGTTTTCCGCCGGGCACTCTTTGGGCCGGCGCAGCACGCAGAAACACCTAGATTGAAGATAAGCGCCTTTTTGTCATTGACCGCGACCTACATTGAAGATGCACAATCTTCTTTCAATTCCGGCCGAACGGAAGGAGATATCTGCTCAAAACTTTCTGTGCAGGTGCAGACAGTGGCACTCGACATGCCTGCGTTGTCGTTTTCCGCCGGGCACTCTTTGGGCCGGCGCAGCACGCAGAAACACCTAGATTGAAGATAAGCGCCTTTTGCCATTGACCGCGACGAACATAGAAGATGCACAAACGTCTTGCAATTCCGGCCGAATGGAAGGAGATATCTGCTCAAAACTTTCTGTGCAGGTGCAGACAGTGGCACCCGACATGCCTGCGTTGTCGTTTTCCGCCGGGCACTCTTTGGGCCGGAGCAGCACGCAGAAACACCTAGATTGAAGATAAGCGCCTTTTGCCATTGACCGCGACGAACATAGAAGATGCACAAACGTCTTGCAATTCCGGCCGAATGGAAGGAGATATCTGCTCAAACCTTTCTGTGCAGGTGCAGACAGTGGCACCCGACATGCCTGCATTGTCGTTTTCAGCCGGGCACTCTTTGGGCCGGCGCAGCACGCAGAAACACCTAGATTGCAGATAAGGGCTTTTTGACATTGACCGCGACCAATATTGAAGATGCACGAACGTCTTGCAATTCCGGCCGAACGAAAGAAGATATCTGCTTAAAACTTTCTGTGCAGGTGCAGACAGTGGCACCCGACATGCCTGCGTTGTCGTTTTCCGCCGGGCACTCTTTGGGCCGGAGCAGCACGCAGAAACACCTAGATTGAAGATAAGCTCCTTTTGTCATTGACCGCGACGAACATAGAAGATGCACAAACTTCTTGCAATTCCGGCCGAATGGAAGGAGATATCTGCTCAAAACTTTCTGTGCAGGTGTAGACAGTGGCACCCGACATGCCTGCGTTGTCGTTTTCCGCCGGGCACTCTTTGGGCCGGCGCAGCACGCAGAAACACCTAGATTGAAGATAAGCGCCTTTTTGTCATTGACCGCGACCTACATTGAAGATGCACAATCTTCTTTCAATTCCGGCCGAACGGAAGGAGATATTTGCTCAAAACATTCTGTGCAGGTGCAGACAGTGGCACCCGACATGCCTGCGTTGTCGTTTTCCGCCGGGCAGTCTTTGGGCCGGCGCAGCACGCAGAAACACCTAGATTGAAGATAAGCGCCTTTTTGTCATTGACCGCGACCTACATTGAAGATGCACAATCTTCTTTCAATTCCGGCCGAACGGAAGGAGATATCTGCTCAAAACTTTCTGTGCAGGTGCAGACAGTGGCACTCGACATGCCTGCGTTGTCGTTTTCCGCCGGGCACTCTTTGGGCCGGCGCAGCACGCAGAAACACCTAGATTGAAGATAAGCGCCTTTTGCCATTGACCGCGACGAAAATAGAAGATGCACAAACGTCTTGCAATTCCGGCCGAATGGAAGGAGATATCTGCTCAAAACTTTCTGTGCAGGTGCAGACAGTGGCACCCGACATGCCTGCGTTGTCGTTTTCCGCCGGGCACTCTTTGGGCCGGAGCAGCACGCAGAAACACCTAGATTGAAGATAAGCGCCTTTTTGTCATTGACCGCGACCTACATTGCAGATGCACAAACGTCTTGCAATTCCGGCCGAACGAAAGAAGATATCTGCTCAAAACATACTGTGCAGGTGCAGACAGTGGCACCCGACATGCCTGCGTTGTCGTTTTCCGCCGGGCACTCTTTGGGCCGGCGCAGCACGCAGAAACACCTAGATTGAAGATAAGCGCCTTTTTGTCATTGACCGCGACCTACATTGAAGATGCACAATCTTCTTTCAATTCCGGCCGAACGGAAGGAGATATCTGCTCAAAACTTTCTGTGCAGGTGCAGACAGTGGCACTCGACATGCCTGCGTTGTCGTTTTCCGCCGGGCACTCTTTGGGCCGGCGCAGCACGCAGAAACACCTAGATTGAAGATAAGCGCCTTTTGCCATTGACCGCGACGAAAATAGAAGATGCACAAACGTCTTGCAATTCCGGCCGAATGGAAGGAGATATCTGCTCAAAACTTTCTGTGCAGGTGCAGACAGTGGCACCCGACATGCCTGCGTTGTCGTTTTCCGCCGGGCACTCTTTGGGCCGGAGCAGCACGCAGAAACACCTAGATTGAAGATAAGCGCCTTTTTGTCATTGACCGCGACCTACATTGCAGATGCACAAACGTCTTGCAATTCCGGCCGAACGAAAGAAGATATCTGCTCAAAACATACTGTGCAGGTGCAGACAGTGGCACCCGACATGCCTGCGTTGTCGTTTTCCGCCGGGCACTCTTTGGGCCGGCGCAGCACGCAGAAACACCTAGATTGAAGATAAGCGCCTTTTTGTCATTGACCGCGACCTACATTGAAGATGCACAATCTTCTTTCAATTCCGGCCGAACAGAAGGAGATATCTGCTCAAAACTTTCTGTGCAGGTGCAGACAGTGGCACTCGACATGCCTGCGTTGTCGTTATCCGCCGGGCACTCTTTGGGCCGGCGCAGCACGCAGAAACACCTAGATTGAAGATAAGCGCCTTTTGCCATTGACCGCAACGAAAATAGAAGATGCACAAACGTCTTGCAATTCCGGCCGAATGGAAGGAGATATCTGCTCAAAACTTTCTGTGCAGGTGCAGACAGTGGCACCCGACATGCCTGCGTTGTCGTTTTCCGCCGGGCACTCTTTGGGCCGGAGCAGCACGCAGAAACACCTAGATTGAAGATAAGCGCCTTTTTGTCATTGACCGCGACCTACATTGCAGATGCACAAACGTCTTGCAATTCCGGCCGAACGAAAGAAGATATCTGCTCAAAACATACTGTGCAGGTGCAGACAGTGGCACCCGACATGCCTGCGTTGTCGTTTTCCGCCGGGCACTCTTTGGGCCGGCGCAGCACGCAGAAACACCTAGATTGAAGATAAGCGCCTTTTTGTCATTGACCGCGACCTACATTGAAGATGCACAATCTTCTTTCAATTCCGGCCGAACGGAAGGAGATATCTGCTCAAAACTTTCTGTGCAGGTGCAGACAGTGGCACCCGACATGCCTGCGTTGTCGTTTTCCGCCGGGCACTCTTTGGGCCGGAGCAGCACGCAGAAACACCTAGATTGAAGATAAGCTCCTTTTGTCATTGACCGCGACGAACATAGAAGATGCACAAACTTCTTGCAATTCCGGCCGAATGGAAGGAGATATCAGCTCAAAACATTCTGTGCAGGTGCAGACAGTGGCACTCGACATGCCTGCGTTGTCGTTTTCCGCCGGGCACTCTTTGGGCCGGCGCAGCACGCAGAAACACCTAGATTGAAGATAAGCGCCTTTTGCCATTGACCGCGACGAAAATAGAAGATGCACAAACGTCTTGCAATTCCGGCCGAATGGAAGGAGATATCTGCTCAAAACTTTCTGTGCAGGTGCAGACAGTGGCACCCGACATGCCTGCGTTGTCGTTTTCCGCCGGGCACTCTTTGGGCCGGAGCAGCACGCAGAAACACCTAGATTGAAGATAAGCGCCTTTTTGTCATTGACCGCGACCTACATTGCAGATGCACAAACGTCTTGCAATTCCGGCCGAACGAAAGAAGATATCTGCTCAAAACATACTGTGCAGGTGCAGACAGTGGCACCCGACATGCCTGCGTTGTCGTTTTCCGCCGGGCACTCTTTGGGCCGGCGCAGCACGCAGAAACACCTAGATTGAAGATAAGCGCCTTTTTGTCATTGACCGCGACCTACATTGAAGATGCACAATCTTCTTTCAATTCCGGCCGAACAGAAGGAGATATCTGCTCAAAACTTTCTGTGCAGGTGCAGACAGTGGCACTCGACATGCCTGCGTTGTCGTTATCCGCCGGGCACTCTTTGGGCCGGCGCAGCACGCAGAAACACCTAGATTGAAGATAAGCGCCTTTTGCCATTGACCGCGACGAAAATAGAAGATGCACAAACGTCTTGCAATTCCGGCCGAATGGAAGGAGATATCTGCTCAAAACTTTCTGTGCAGGTGCAGACAGTGGCACCCGACATGCCTGCGTTGTCGTTTTCCGCCGGGCACTCTTTGGGCCGGAGCAGCACGCAGAAACACCTAGATTGAAGATAAGCGCCTTTTTGTCATTGACCGCGACCTACATTGCAGATGCACAAACGTCTTGCAATTCCGGCCGAACGAAAGAAGATATCTGCTCAAAACATACTGTGCAGGTGCAGACAGTGGCACCCGACATGCCTGCGTTGTCGTTTTCCGCCGGGCACTCTTTGGGCCGGCGCAGCACGCAGAAACACCTAGATTGAAGATAAGCGCCTTTTTGTCATTGACCGCGACCTACATTGAAGATGCACAATCTTCTTTCAATTCCGGCCGAACGGAAGGAGATATCTGCTCAAAACTTTCTGTGCAGGTGCAGACAGTGGCACCCGACATGCCTGCGTTGTCGTTTTCCGCCGGGCACTCTTTGGGCCGGAGCAGCACGCAGAAACACCTAGATTGAAGATAAGCTCCTTTTGTCATTGACCGCGACGAACATAGAAGATGCACAAACTTCTTGCAATTCCGGCCGAATGGAAGGAGATATCTGCTCAAAACATTCTGTGCAGGTGCAGACAGTGGCACTCGACATGCCTGCGTTGTCGTTTTCTGCCGGGCACTCTTTGGGCCGGCGCAGCACGCAGAAACACCTAGATTGAAGATAAGCGCCTTTTGCCATTGACCGCGACGAAAATAGAAGATGCACAAACGTCTTGCAATTCCGGCCGAATGGAAGGAGATATCTGCTCAAAACTTTCTGTGCAGGTGCAGACAGTGGCACCCGACATGCCTGCGTTGTCGTTTTCCGCCGGGCACTCTTTGGGCCGGAGCAGCACGCAGAAACACCTAGATTGAAGATAAGCGCCTTTTTGTCATTGACCGCGACCTACATTGCAGATGCACAAACGTCTTGCAATTCCGGCCGAACGAAAGAAGATATCTGCTCAAAACATACTGTGCAGGTGCAGACAGTGGCACCCGACATGCCTGCGTTGTCGTTTTCCGCCGGGCACTCTTTGGGCCGGCGCAGCACGCAGAAACACCTAGATTGAAGATAAGCGCCTTTTTGTCATTGACCGCGACCTACATTGAAGATGCACAATCTTCTTTCAATTCCGGCCGAACGGAAGGAGATATCTGCTCAAAACTTTCTGTGCAGGTGCAGACAGTGGCACTCGACATGCCTGCGTTGTCGTTTTCCGCCGGGCACTCTTTGGGCCGGCGCAGCACGCAGAAACACCTAGATTGAAGATAAGCGCCTTTTGCTATTGACCGCGACGAACATAGAAGATGCACAAACGTCTTGCAATTCCGGCCGAATGGAAGGAGATATCTGCTTAAAACTTTCTGTGCAGGTGCAGACAGTGGCACCCGACATGCCTGCGTTGTCGTTTTCCGCCGGGCACTCTTTGGGCCGGAGCAGCACGCAGAAACACCTAGATTGAAGATAAGCGCCTTTTGCCATTGACCGCGACGAACATAGAAGATGCACAAACGTCTTGCAATTCCGGCCGAATGGAAGGAGATATCTGCTCAAACCTTTCTGTGCAGGTGCAGACAGTGGCACCCGACATGCCTGCATTGTCGTTTTCAGCCGGGCACTCTTTGGGCCGGCGCAGCACGCAGAAACACCTAGATTGCAGATAAGGGCTTTTTGACATTGACCGCGACCAATATTGAAGATGCACGAACGTCTTGCAATTCCGGCCGAACGAAAGAAGATATCTGCTTAAAACTTTCTGTGCAGGTGCAGACAGTGGCACCCGACATGCCTGCGTTGTCGTTTTCCGCCGGGCACTCTTTGGGCCGGAGCAGCACGCAGAAACACCTAGATTGAAGATAAGCTCCTTTTGTCATTGACCGCGACGAACATAGAAGATGCACAAACTTCTTGCAATTCCGGCCGAATGGAAGGAGATATCTGCTCAAAACTTTCTGTGCAGGTGTAGACAGTGGCACCCGACATGCCTGCGTTGTCGTTTTCCGCCGGGCACTCTTTGGGCCGGCGCAGCACGCAGAAACACCTAGATTGAAGATAAGCGCCTTTTTGTCATTGACCGCGACCTACATTGAAGATGCACAATCTTCTTTCAATTCCGGCCGAACGGAAGGAGATATTTGCTCAAAACATTCTGTGCAGGTGCAGACAGTGGCACCCGACATGCCTGCGTTGTCGTTTTCCGCCGGGCAGTCTTTGGGCCGGCGCAGCACGCAGAAACACCTAGATTGAAGATAAGCGCCTTTTTGTCATTGACCGCGACCTACATTGAAGATGCACAATCTTCTTTCAATTCCGGCCGAACGGAAGGAGATATCTGCTCAAAACTTTCTGTGCAGGTGCAGACAGTGGCACTCGACATGCCTGCGTTGTCGTTTTCCGCCGGGCACTCTTTGGGCCGGCGCAGCACGCAGAAACACCTAGATTGAAGATAAGCGCCTTTTGCCATTGACCGCGACGAAAATAGATGCACAAACGTCTTGCAATTCCGGCCGAATGGAAGGAGATATCTGCTCAAAACTTTCTGTGCAGGTGCAGACAGTGGCACCCGACATGCCTGCGTTGTCGTTTTCCGCCGGGCACTCTTTGGGCCGGAGCAGCACGCAGAAACACCTAGATTGAAGATAAGCGCCTTTTTGTCATTGACCGCGACCTACATTGCAGATGCACAAACGTCTTGCAATTCCGGCCGAACGAAAGAAGATATCTGCTCAAAACATACTGTGCAGGTGCAGACAGTGGCACCCGACATGCCTGCGTTGTCGTTTTCCGCCGGGCACTCTTTGGGCCGGCGCAGCACGCAGAAACACCTAGATTGAAGATAAGCGCCTTTTTGTCATTGACCGCGACCTACATTGAAGATGCACAATCTTCTTTCAATTCCGGCCGAACGGAAGGAGATATCTGCTCAAAACTTTCTGTGCAGGTGCAGACAGTGGCACCCGACATGCCTGCGTTGTCGTTTTCCGCCGGGCACTCTTTGGGCCGGAGCAGCACGCAGAAACACCTAGATTGAAGATAAGCTCCTTTTGTCATTGACCGCGACGAACATAGAAGATGCACAAACTTCTTGCAATTCCGGCCGAATGGAAGGAGATATCTGCTCAAAACATTCTGTGCAGGTGCAGACAGTGGCACTCGACATGCCTGCGTTGTCGTTTTCTGCCGGGCACTCTTTGGGCCGGCGCAGCACGCAGAAACACCTAGATTGAAGATAAGCGCCTTTTGCCATTGACCGCGACGAAAATAGAAGATGCACAAACGTCTTGCAATTCCGGCCGAATGGAAGGAGATATCTGCTCAAAACTTTCTGTGCAGGTGCAGACAGTGGCACCCGACATGCCTGCGTTGTCGTTTTCCGCCGGGCACTCTTTGGGCCGGAGCAGCACGCAGAAACACCTAGATTGAAGATAAGCGCCTTTTTGTCATTGACCGCGACCTACATTGCAGATGCACAAACGTCTTGCAATTCCGGCCGAACGAAAGAAGATATCTGCTCAAAACATACTGTGCAGGTGCAGACAGTGGCACCCGACATGCCTGCGTTGTCGTTTTCCGCCGGGCACTCTTTGGGCCGGCGCAGCACGCAGAAACACCTAGATTGAAGATAAGCGCCTTTTTGTCATTGACCGCGACCTACATTGAAGATGCACAATCTTCTTTCAATTCCGGCCGAACGGAAGGAGATATCTGCTCAAAACTTTCTGTGCAGGTGCAGACAGTGGCACCCGACATGCCTGCGTTGTCGTTTTCCGCCGGGCACTCTTTGGGCCGGCGCAGCACGCAGAAACACCTAGATTGAAGATAAGCGCCTTTTGCCATTGACCGCGACGAACATAGAAGATGCCAAAACGTCTTGCAATTACGGCCGAATGGAAGGAGATATCTGCTCAAAACTTTCTGTGCAGGTGCAGACAGTGGCACTCGACATGCCTGCGTTGTCGTTTTCCGCCGGGCACTCTTTGGGCCGGCGCAGAACGCAGAAACACCTAGATTGAAGATAAGCGCCTTTTGCCATTGACCGCGACGAACATAGAAGATGCACAAACGTCTTGCAATGCCGGCCGAATGGAAGGAGATATCTGCTCAAAACTTTCTGTGCAGGTGCAGACAGTGGCACCCGACATGCCTGCGTTGTCGTTTTCCGCCGGGCACTCTTTGGGACGGAGCAGCACGCAGAAACACCTAGATTGATGATAAGCTCCTTTTGTCATTGACCGCGACGAACATAGAAGATACACAAACTTCTTGCAATTCCGGCCGAATGGAAGGAGATATCTGCTCAAAACTTTCTGTGCAGGTGTAGACAGTGGCACCCGACATGCCTGCGTTGTCGTTTTCCGCCGGGCACTCTTTGGGCCGGCGCAGCACGCAGAAACACCTAGATTGAAGATAAGCGCCTTTTTGTCATTGACCGCGACCTACATTGAAGATGCACAATCTTCTTTCAATTCCGGCCGAACGGAAGGAGATATCTGCTCAAAACATTCTGTGCAGGTGCAGACAGTGGCACCCGACATGCCTGCGTTGTCGTTTTCCGCCGGGCAGTCTTTGGGCCGGCGCAGAACGCAGAAACACCTAGATTGAAGATAAGCGCCTTTTTGTCATTTACCGCGACCTACATTGAAGATGCACAATCTTCTTTCAATTCCCTCCGAACGGAAGGAGATATCTGCTCAAAACTTTCTGTGCAGGTGCAGACAGTGGCACTCGACATGCCTGCGTTGTCGTTTTCCGCCGGGCACTCTTTGGGCCGGCGCAGCACGCAGAAACACCTAGATTGAAGATAAGCGCCTTTTGCCATTGACCGCGACGAAAATAGAAGATGCACAAACGTCTTGCAATTCCGGCCGAATGGAAGGAGATATCTGCTCAAAACTTTCTGTGCAGGTGCAGACAGTGGCACCCGACATGCCTGCGTTGTCGTTTTCCGCCGGGCACTCTTTGGGCCGGAGCAGCATGCAGAAACACCTAGATTGAAGATAAGCGCCTTTTTGTCATTGACCGCGACCTACATTGCAGATGCACAAACGTCTTGCAATTCCGGCCGAACGAAAGAAGATATCTGCTCAAAACATACTGTGCAGGTGCAGACAGTGGCACCCGACATGCCTGCGTTGTCGTTTTCCGCCGGGCACTCTTTGGGCCGGCGCAGCACGCAGAAACACCTAGATTGAAGATAAGCGCCTTTTTGTCATTGACCGCGACCTACATTGAAGATGCACAATCTTCTTTCAATTCCGGCCGAACGGAAGGAGATATCTGCTCAAAACTTTCTGTGCAGGTGCAGACAGTGGCACCCGAAATGCCTGCGTTGTCGTTTTCCGCCGGGCACTCTTTGGGCCGGCGCAGCACGCAGAAACACCTAGATTGAAGATAAGCGCCTTTTGCCATTGACCGCGACGAACATAGAAGATGCACAAACGTCTTGCAATTCCGGCCGAATGGAAGGAGATATCTGCTCAAAACTTTCTGTGCAGGTGTAGACAGTGGCACCCGACATGCCTGCGTTGTCGTTTTCCGCCGGGCACTCTTTGGGCCGGCGCAGCACGCAGAAACACCTAGATTGAAGATAAGCGCCTTTTTGTCATTGACCGCGACCTACATTGAAGATGCACAATCTTCTTTCAATTCCGGCCGAACGGAAGGAGATATCTGCTCAAAACATTCTGTGCAGGTGCAGACAGTGGCACCCGACATGCCTGCGTTGTCGTTTTCCGCCGGGCACTCTTTGAGCCGGAGCTGCACGCAGAAACACCTACATTGAAGATAAGCGCCTTTTGCCATTGACCGCGACAAACATAGAAGATGCACAATCTTCTTTCAATTACGGCCGAACGGAAGGAGATATCTGCTCAAAACTTTCTGTGCAGGTGCAGACAGTGGCACCCGACATGCCTGCGTTGTCGTTTTCCGCCGGGCACTCTTTGGGCCGGCGCAGCACGCAGAAACACCTAGATTGAAGATAAGCGCCTTTTTGTTATTGACCGCGACCTACATTGAAGATGCACAATCTTCTTTCAATTCCGGCCGAACGGAAGGAGATATCTGCTCAAAACTTTCTGTGCAGGTGCAGACAGTGGCACTCGACATGCCTGCGTTGTCGTTTTCCGCCGGGCACTCTTTGGGCCGGCGCAGCACGCAGAAACACCTAGATTGAAGATAAGCGCCTTTTGCTATTGACCGCGACGAACATAGAAGATGCACAAACGTCTTGCAATTCCGGCCGAATGGAAGGAGATATCTGCTTAAAACTTTCTGTGCAGGTGCAGACAGTGGCACCCGACATGCCTGCGTTGTCGTTTTCCGCCGGGCACTCTTTGGGCCGGAGCAGCACGCAGAAACACCTAGATTGAAGATAAGCGCCTTTTGCCATTGACCGCGACGAACATAGAAGATGCACAAACGTCTTGCAATTCCGGCCGAATGGAAGGAGATATCTGCTCAAACCTTTCTGTGCAGGTGCAGACAGTGGCACCCGACATGCCTGCATTGTCGTTTTCAGCCGGGCACTCTTTGGGCCGGCGCAGCACGCAGAAACACCTAGATTGCAGATAAGGGCTTTTTGACATTGACCGCGACCAATATTGAAGATGCACGAACGTCTTGCAATTCCGGCCGAACGAAAGAAGATATCTGCTTAAAACTTTCTGTGCAGGTGCAGACAGTGGCACCCGACATGCCTGCGTTGTCGTTTTCCGCCGGGCACTCTTTGGGCCGGAGCAGCACGCAGAAACACCTAGATTGAAGATAAGCTCCTTTTGTCATTGACCGCGACGAACATAGAAGATGCACAAACTTCTTGCAATTCCGGCCGAATGGAAGGAGATATCTGCTCAAAACTTTCTGTGCAGGTGTAGACAGTGGCACCCGACATGCCTGCGTTGTCGTTTTCCGCCGGGCACTCTTTGGGCCGGCGCAGCACGCAGAAACACCTAGATTGAAGATAAGCGCCTTTTTGTCATTGACCGCGACCTACATTGAAGATGCACAATCTTCTTTCAATTCCGGCCGAACGGAAGGAGATATTTGCTCAAAACATTCTGTGCAGGTGCAGACAGTGGCACCCGACATGCCTGCGTTGTCGTTTTCCGCCGGGCAGTCTTTGGGCCGGCGCAGCACGCAGAAACACCTAGATTGAAGATAAGCGCCTTTTTGTCATTGACCGCGACCTACATTGAAGATGCACAATCTTCTTTCAATTCCGGCCGAACGGAAGGAGATATCTGCTCAAAACTTTCTGTGCAGGTGCAGACAGTGGCACTCGACATGCCTGCGTTGTCGTTTTCCGCCGGGCACTCTTTGGGCCGGCGCAGCACGCAGAAACACCTAGATTGAAGATAAGCGCCTTTTGCCATTGACCGCGACGAAAATAGATGCACAAACGTCTTGCAATTCCGGCCGAATGGAAGGAGATATCTGCTCAAAACTTTCTGTGCAGGTGCAGACAGTGGCACCCGACATGCCTGCGTTGTCGTTTTCCGCCGGGCACTCTTTGGGCCGGAGCAGCACGCAGAAACACCTAGATTGAAGATAAGCGCCTTTTTGTCATTGACCGCGACCTACATTGCAGATGCACAAACGTCTTGCAATTCCGGCCGAACGAAAGAAGATATCTGCTCAAAACATACTGTGCAGGTGCAGACAGTGGCACCCGACATGCCTGCATTGTCGTTTTCCGCCGGGCACTCTTTGGGCCGGCGCAGCACGCAGAAACACCTAGATTGAAGATAAGCGCCTTTTTGTCATTGACCGCGACCTACATTGAAGATGCACAATCTTCTTTCAATTCCGGCCGAACAGAAGGAGATATCTGCTCAAAACTTTCTGTGCAGGTGCAGACAGTGGCACTCGACATGCCTGCGTTGTCGTTATCCGCCGGGCACTCTTTGGGCCGGCGCAGCACGCAGAAACACCTAGATTGAAGATAAGCGCCTTTTGCCATTGACCGCGACGAAAATAGAAGATGCACAAACGTCTTGCAATTCCGGCCGAATGGAAGGAGATATCTGCTCAAAACTTTCTGTGCAGGTGCAGACAGTGGCACCCGACATGCCTGCGTTGTCGTTTTCCGCCGGGCACTCTTTGGGCCGGAGCAGCACGCAGAAACACCTAGATTGAAGATAAGCGCCTTTTTGTCATTGACCGCGACCTACATTGCAGATGCACAAACGTCTTGCAATTCCGGCCGAACGAAAGAAGATATCTGCTCAAAACATACTGTGCAGGTGCAGACAGTGGCACCCGACATGCCTGCGTTGTCGTTTTCCGCCGGGCACTCTTTGGGCCGGCGCAGCACGCAGAAACACCTAGATTGAAGATAAGCGCCTTTTTGTCATTGACCGCGACCTACATTGAAGATGCACAATCTTCTTTCAATTCCGGCCGAACGGAAGGAGATATCTGCTCAAAACTTTCTATGCAGGTGCAGACAGTGGCACCCGACATGCCTGCGTTGTCGTTTTCCGCCGGGCACTCTTTGGGCCGGAGCAGCACGCAGAAACACCTAGATTGAAGATAAGCTCCTTTTGTCATTGACCGCGACGAACATAGAAGATGCACAAACTTCTTGCAATTCCGGCCGAATGGAAGGAGATATCTGCTCAAAACATTCTGTGCAGGTGCAGACAGTGGCACTCGACATGCCTGCGTTGTCGTTTTCCACCGGGCACTCTTTGGGCCGGCGCAGCACGCAGAAACACCTAGATTGAAGATAAGCGCCTTTTGCCATTGACCGCGACGAAAATGGAAGATGCACAAACGTCTTGCAATTCCGGCCGAATGGAAGGAGATATCTGCTCAAAACTTTCTGTGCAGGTGCAGACAGTGGCACCCGACATGCCTGCGTTGTCGTTTTCCGCCGGGCACTCTTTGGGCCGGAGCAGCACGCAGAAACACCTAGATTGAAGATAAGCGCCTTTTTGTCATTGACCGCGACCTACATTGCAGATGCACAAACGTCTTGCAATTCCGGCCGAACGAAAGAAGATATCTGCTCAAAACATACTGTGCAGGTGCAGACAGTGGCACCCGACATGCCTGCGTTGTCGTTTTCCGCCGGGCACTCTTTGGGCCGGCGCAGCACGCAGAAACACCTAGATTGAAGATAAGCGCCTTTTTGTCATTGACCGCGACCTACATTGAAGATGCACAATCTTCTTTCAATTCCGGCCGAACAGAAGGAGATATCTGCTCAAAACTTTCTGTGCAGGTGCAGACAGTGGCACTCGACATGCCTGCGTTGTCGTTATCCGCCGGGCACTCTTTGGGCCGGCGCAGCACGCAGAAACACCTAGATTGAAGATAAGCGCCTTTTGCCATTGACCGCGACGAAAATAGAAGATGCACAAACGTCTTGCAATTCCGGCCGAATGGAAGGAGATATCTGCTCAAAACTTTCTGTGCAGGTGCAGACAGTGGCACCCGACATGCCTGCGTTGTCGTTTTCCGCCGGGCACTCTTTGGGCCGGAGCAGCACGCAGAAACACCTACATTGAAGATAAGCGCCTTTTGCCATTGACCGCGACAAACATAGAAGATGCACAATCTTCTTTCAATTACGGCCGAACGGAAGGAGATATCTGCTCAAAACTTTCTGTGCAGGTGCAGACAGTGGCACCCGACATGCCTGCGTTGTCGTTTTCCGCCGGGCACTCTTTGGGCCGGCGCAGCACGCAGAAACACCTAGATTGAAGATAAGCGCCTTTTTGTTATTGACCGCGACCTACATTGAAGATGCACAATCTTCTTTCAATTCCGGCCGAACGGAAGGAGATATCTGCTCAAAACTTTCTGTGCAGGTGCAGACAGTGGCACTCGACATGCCTGCCTTGTCGTTTTCCGCCGGGCACTCTTTGGGCCGGCGCAGCACGCAGAAACACCTAGATTGAAGATAAGCGCCTTTTGCTATTGACCGCGACGAACATAGAAGATGCACAAACGTCTTGCAATTCCGGCCGAATGGAAGGAGATATCTGCTTAAAACTTTCTGTGCAGGTGCAGACAGTGGCACCCGACATGCCTGCGTTGTCGTTTTCCGCCGGGCACTCTTTGGGCCGGAGCAGCACGCAGAAACACCTAGATTGAAGATAAGCGCCTTTTGCCATTGACCGCGACGAACATAGAAGATGCACAAACGTCTTGCAATTCCGGCCGAATGGAAGGAGATATCTGCTCAAACCTTTCTGTGCAGGTGCAGACAGTGGCACCCGACATGCCTGCATTGTCGTTTTCAGCCGGGCACTCTTTGGGCCGGCGCAGCACGCAGAAACACCTAGATTGCAGATAAGGGCTTTTTGACATTGACCGCGACCAATATTGAAGATGCACGAACGTCTTGCAATTCCGGCCGAACGAAAGAAGATATCTGCTTAAAACTTTCTGTGCAGGTGCAGACAGTGGCACCCGACATGCCTGCGTTGTCGTTTTCCGCCGGGCACTCTTTGGGCCGGAGCAGCACGCAGAAACACCTAGATTGAAGATAAGCTCCTTTTGTCATTGACCGCGACGAACATAGAAGATGCACAAACTTCTTGCAATTCCGGCCGAATGGAAGGAGATATCTGCTCAAAACTTTCTGTGCAGGTGTAGACAGTGGCACCCGACATGCCTGCGTTGTCGTTTTCCGCCGGGCACTCTTTGGGCCGGCGCAGCACGCAGAAACACCTATATTGAAGATAAGCGCCTTTTTGTCATTGACCGCGACCTACATTGAAGATGCACAATCTTCTTTCAATTCCGGCCGAACGGAAGGAGATATTTGCTCAAAACATTCTGTGCAGGTGCAGACAGTGGCACCCGACATGCCTGCGTTGTCGTTTTCCGCCGGGCACTCTTTGGGCCGGCGCAGCACGCAGAAACACCTAGATTGAAGATAAGCGCCTTTTTGTCATTGACCGCGACCTACATTGAAGATGCACAATCTTCTTTCAATTCCGGCCGAACGGAAGGAGATATCTGCTCAAAACTTTCTGTGCAGGTGCAGACAGTGGCACTCGACATGCCTGCGTTGTCGTTTTCCGCCGGGCACTCTTTGGGCCGGCGCAGCACGCAGAAACACCTAGATTGAAGATAAGCGCCTTTTGCCATTGACCGCGACGAAAATAGAAGATGCACAAACGTCTTGCAATTCCGGCCGAATGGAAGGAGATATCTGCTCAAAACTTTCTGTGCAGGTGCAGACAGTGGCACCCGACATGCCTGCGTTGTCGTTTTCCGCCGGGCACTCTTTGGGCCGGAGCAGCACGCAGAAACACCTAGATTGAAGATAAGCGCCTTTTTGTCATTGACCGCGACCTACATTGCAGATGCACAAACGTCTTTCAATTCCGGCCGAACGAAAGAAGATATCTGCTCAAAACATACTGTGCAGGTGCAGACAGTGGCACCCGACATGCCTGCATTGTCGTTTTCCGCCGGGCACTCTTTGGGCCGGCGCAGCACGCAGAAACACCTAGATTGAAGATAAGCGCCTTTTTGTCATTGACCGCGACCTACATTGAAGATGCACAATCTTCTTTCAATTCCGGCCGAACGGAAATAGATATCTGCTCAAAACTTTCTGTGCAGGTGCAGACAGTGGCACCCGAAATGCCTGCGTTGTCGTTTTCCGCCGGGCACTCTTTGGGCCGGCGCAGCACGCAGAAACACCTAGATTGAAGATAAGCGCCTTTTGCCATTGACCGCGACGAACATAGAAGATGCACAAACGTCTTGCAATTCCGGCCGAATGGAAGGAGATATCTGCTCAAAACTTTCTGTGCAGGTGTAGACAGTGGCACCCGACATGCCTGCGTTGTCGTTTTCCGCCGGGCACTCTTTGGGCCGGCGCAGCACGCAGAAACACCTAGATTGAAGATAAGCGCCTTTTTGTCATTGACCGCGACCTACATTGAAGATGCACAATCTTCTTTCAATTCCGGCCGAACGGAAGGAGATATCTGCTCAAAACATTCTGTGGAGGTGCAGACAGTGGCACCCGACATGCCTGCGTTGTCGTTTTCCGCCGGGCACTCTTTGAGCCGGAGCAGCACGCAGAAACACCTACATTGAAGATAAGCGCCTTTTGCCATTGACCGCGACAAACATAGAAGATGCACAATCTTCTTTCAATTACGGCCGAACGGAAGGAGATATCTGCTCAAAACTTTCTGTGCAGGTGCAGACAGTGGCACCCGACATGCCTGCGTTGTCGTTTTCCGCCGGGCACTCTTTGGGCCGGCGCAGCACGCAGAAACACCTAGATTGAAGATAAGCGCCTTTTTGTTATTGACCGCGACCTACATTGAAGATGCACAATCTTCTTTCAATTCCGGCCGAACGGAAGGAGATATCTGCTCAAAACTTTCTGTGCAGGTGCAGACAGTGGCACTCGACATGCCTGCGTTGTCGTTTTCCGCCGGGCACTCTTTGGGCCGGCGCAGCACGCAGAAACACCTAGATTGAAGATAAGCGCCTTTTGCTATTGACCGCGACGAACATAGAAGATGCACAAACGTCTTGCAATTCCGGCCGAATGGAAGGAGATATCTGCTTAAAACTTTCTGTGCAGGTGCAGACAGTGGCACCCGACATGCCTGCGTTGTCGTTTTCCGCCGGGCACTCTTTGGGCCGGAGCAGCACGCAGAAACACCTAGATTGAAGATAAGCGCCTTTTGCCATTGACCGCGACGAACATAGAAGATGCACAAACGTCTTGCAATTCCGGCCGAATGGAAGGAGATATCTGCTCAAACCTTTCTGTGCAGGTGCAGACAGTGGCACCCGACATGCCTGCATTGTCGTTTTCAGCCGGGCACTCTTTGGGCCGGCGCAGCACGCAGAAACACCTAGATTGCAGATAAGGGCTTTTTGACATTGACCGCGACCAATATTGAAGATGCACGAACGTCTTGCAATTCCGGCCGAACGAAAGAAGATATCTGCTTAAAACTTTCTGTGCAGGTGCAGACAGTGGCACCCGACATGCCTGCGTTGTCGTTTTCCGCCGGGCACTCTTTGGGCCGGAGCAGCACGCAGAAACACCTAGATTGAAGATAAGCTCCTTTTGTCATTGACCGCGACGAACATAGAAGATGCACAAACTTCTTGCAATTCCGGCCGAATGGAAGGAGATATCTGCTCAAAACTTTCTGTGCAGGTGTAGACAGTGGCACCCGACATGCCTGCGTTGTCGTTTTCCGCCGGGCACTCTTTGGGCCGGCGCAGCACGCAGAAACACCTAGATTGAAGATAAGCGCCTTTTTGTCATTGACCGCGACCTACATTGAAGATGCACAATCTTCTTTCAATTCCGGCCGAACGGAAGGAGATATTTGCTCAAAACATTCTGTGCAGGTGCAGACAGTGGCACCCGACATGCCTGCGTTGTCGTTTTCCGCCGGGCAGTCTTTGGGCCGGCGCAGCACGCAGAAACACCTAGATTGAAGATAAGCGCCTTTTTGTCATTGACCGCGACCTACATTGAAGATGCACAATCTTCTTTCAATTCCGGCCGAACGGAAGGAGATATCTGCTCAAAACTTTCTGTGCAGGTGCAGACAGTGGCACTCGACATGCCTGCGTTGTCGTTTTCCGCCGGGCACTCTTTGGGCCGGCGCAGCACGCAGAAACACCTAGATTGAAGATAAGCGCCTTTTGCCATTGACCGCGACGAAAATAGATGCACAAACGTCTTGCAATTCCGGCCGAATGGAAGGAGATATCTGCTCAAAACTTTCTGTGCAGGTGCAGACAGTGGCACCCGACATGCCTGCGTTGTCGTTTTCCGCCGGGCACTCTTTGGGCCGGAGCAGCACGCAGAAACACCTAGATTGAAGATAAGCGCCTTTTTGTCATTGACCGCGACCTACATTGCAGATGCACAAACGTCTTGCAATTCCGGCCGAACGAAAGAAGATATCTGCTCAAAACATACTGTGCAGGTGCAGACAGTGGCACCCGACATGCCTGCGTTGTCGTTTTCCGCCGGGCACTCTTTGGGCCGGCGCAGCACGCAGAAACACCTAGATTGAAGATAAGCGCCTTTTTGTCATTGACCGCGACCTACATTGAAGATGCACAATCTTCTTTCAATTCCGGCCGAACGGAAGGAGATATCTGCTCAAAACTTTCTGTGCAGGTGCAGACAGTGGCACCCGACATGCCTGCGTTGTCGTTTTCCGCCGGGCACTCTTTGGGCCGGAGCAGCACGCAGAAACACCTAGATTGAAGATAAGCTCCTTTTGTCATTGACCGCGACGAACATAGAAGATGCACAAACTTCTTGCAATTCCGGCCGAATGGAAGGAGATATCTGCTCAAAACATTCTGTGCAGGTGCAGACAGTGGCACTCGACATGCCTGCGTTGTCGTTTTCTGCCGGGCACTCTTTGGGCCGGCGCAGCACGCAGAAACACCTAGATTGAAGATAAGCGCCTTTTGCCATTGACCGCGACGAAAATAGAAGATGCACAAACGTCTTGCAATTCCGGCCGAATGGAAGGAGATATCTGCTCAAAACTTTCTGTGCAGGTGCAGACAGTGGCACCCGACATGCCTGCGTTGTCGTTTTCCGCCGGGCACTCTTTGGGCCGGAGCAGCACGCAGAAACACCTAGATTGAAGATAAGCGCCTTTTTGTCATTGACCGCGACCTACATTGCAGATGCACAAACGTCTTGCAATTCCGGCCGAACGAAAGAAGATATCTGCTCAAAACATACTGTGCAGGTGCAGACAGTGGCACCCGACATGCCTGCGTTGTCGTTTTCCGCCGGGCACTCTTTGGGCCGGCGCAGCACGCAGAAACACCTAGATTGAAGATAAGCGCCTTTTTGTCATTGACCGCGACCTACATTGAAGATGCACAATCTTCTTTCAATTCCGGCCGAACGGAAGGAGATATCTGCTCAAAACTTTCTGTGCAGGTGCAGACAGTGGCACCCGACATGCCTGCGTTGTCGTTTTCCGCCGGGCACTCTTTGGGCCGGCGCAGCACGCAGAAACACCTAGATTGAAGATAAGCGCCTTTTGCCATTGACCGCGACGAACATAGAAGATGCCAAAACGTCTTGCAATTCCGGCCGAATGGAAGGAGATATCTGCTCAAAACTTTCTGTGCAGGTGCAGACAGTGGCACTCGACATGCCTGCGTTGTCGTTTTCCGCCGGGCACTCTTTGGGCCGGCGCAGAACGCAGAAACACCTAGATTGAAGATAAGCGCCTTTTGCCATTGACCGCGACGAACATAGAAGATGCACAAACGTCTTGCAATGCCGGCCGAATGGAAGGAGATATCTGCTCAAAACTTTCTGTGCAGGTGCAGACAGTGGCACCCGACATGCCTGCGTTGTCGTTTTCCGCCGGGCACTCTTTGGGACGGAGCAGCACGCAGAAACACCTAGATTGATGATAAGCTCCTTTTGTCATTGACCGCGACGAACATAGAAGATACACAAACTTCTTGCAATTCCGGCCGAATGGAAGGAGATATCTGCTCAAAACTTTCTGTGCAGGTGTAGACAGTGGCACCCGACATGCCTGCGTTGTCGTTTTCCGCCGGGCACTCTTTGGGCCGGCGCAGCACGCAGAAACACCTAGATTGAAGATAAGCGCCTTTTTGTCATTGACCGCGACCTACATTGAAGATGCACAATCTTCTTTCAATTCCGGCCGAACGGAAGGAGATATCTGCTCAAAACATTCTGTGCAGGTGCAGACAGTGGCACCCGACATGCCTGCGTTGTCGTTTTCCGCCGGGCAGTCTTTGGGCCGGCGCAGAACGCAGAAACACCTAGATTGAAGATAAGCGCCTTTTTGTCATTTACCGCGACCTACATTGAAGATGCACAATCTTCTTTCAATTCCCTCCGAACGGAAGGAGATATCTGCTCAAAACTTTCTGTGCAGGTGCAGACAGTGGCACTCGACATGCCTGCGTTGTCGTTTTCCGCCGGGCACTCTTTGGGCCGGCGCAGCACGCAGAAACACCTAGATTGAAGATAAGCGCCTTTTGCCATTGACCGCGACGAAAATAGAAGATGCACAAACGTCTTGCAATTCCGGCCGAATGGAAGGAGATATCTGCTCAAAACTTTCTGTGCAGGTGCAGACAGTGGCACCCGACATGCCTGCGTTGTCGTTTTCCGCCGGGCACTCTTTGGGCCGGAGCAGCATGCAGAAACACCTAGATTGAAGATAAGCGCCTTTTTGTCATTGACCGCGACCTACATTGCAGATGCACAAACGTCTTGCAATTCCGGCCGAACGAAAGAAGATATCTGCTCAAAACATACTGTGCAGGTGCAGACAGTGGCACCCGACATGCCTGCGTTGTCGTTTTCCGCCGGGCACTCTTTGGGCCGGCGCAGCACGCAGAAACACCTAGATTGAAGATAAGCGCCTTTTTGTCATTGACCGCGACCTACATTGAAGATGCACAATCTTCTTTCAATTCCGGCCGAACGGAAGGAGATATCTGCTCAAAACTTTCTGTGCAGGTGCAGACAGTGGCACCCGAAATGCCTGCGTTGTCGTTTTCCGCCGGGCACTCTTTGGGCCGGCGCAGCACGCAGAAACACCTAGATTGAAGATAAGCGCCTTTTGCCATTGACCGCGACGAACATAGAAGATGCACAAACGTCTTGCAATTCCGGCCGAATGGAAGGAGATATCTGCTCAAAACTTTCTGTGCAGGTGTAGACAGTGGCACCCGACATGCCTGCGTTGTCGTTTTCCGCCGGGCACTCTTTGGGCCGGCGCAGCACGCAGAAACACCTAGATTGAAGATAAGCGCCTTTTTGTCATTGACCGCGACCTACATTGAAGATGCACAATCTTCTTTCAATTCCGGCCGAACGGAAGGAGATATCTGCTCAAAACATTCTGTGCAGGTGCAGACAGTGGCACCCGACATGCCTGCGTTGTCGTTTTCCGCCGGGCACTCTTTGAGCCGGAGCTGCACGCAGAAACACCTACATTGAAGATAAGCGCCTTTTGCCATTGACCGCGACAAACATAGAAGATGCACAATCTTCTTTCAATTACGGCCGAACGGAAGGAGATATCTGCTCAAAACTTTCTGTGCAGGTGCAGACAGTGGCACCCGACATGCCTGCGTTGTCGTTTTCCGCCGGGCACTCTTTGGGCCGGCGCAGCACGCAGAAACACCTAGATTGAAGATAAGCGCCTTTTTGTTATTGACCGCGACCTACATTGAAGATGCACAATCTTCTTTCAATTCCGGCCGAACGGAAGGAGATATCTGCTCAAAACTTTCTGTGCAGGTGCAGACAGTGGCACTCGACATGCCTGCGTTGTCGTTTTCCGCCGGGCACTCTTTGGGCCGGCGCAGCACGCAGAAACACCTAGATTGAAGATAAGCGCCTTTTGCTATTGACCGCGACGAACATAGAAGATGCACAAACGTCTTGCAATTCCGGCCGAATGGAAGGAGATATCTGCTTAAAACTTTCTGTGCAGGTGCAGACAGTGGCACCCGACATGCCTGCGTTGTCGTTTTCCGCCGGGCACTCTTTGGGCCGGAGCAGCACGCAGAAACACCTAGATTGAAGATAAGCGCCTTTTGCCATTGACCGCGACGAACATAGAAGATGCACAAACGTCTTGCAATTCCGGCCGAATGGAAGGAGATATCTGCTCAAACCTTTCTGTGCAGGTGCAGACAGTGGCACCCGACATGCCTGCATTGTCGTTTTCAGCCGGGCACTCTTTGGGCCGGCGCAGCACGCAGAAACACCTAGATTGCAGATAAGGGCTTTTTGACATTGACCGCGACCAATATTGAAGATGCACGAACGTCTTGCAATTCCGGCCGAACGAAAGAAGATATCTGCTTAAAACTTTCTGTGCAGGTGCAGACAGTGGCACCCGACATGCCTGCGTTGTCGTTTTCCGCCGGGCACTCTTTGGGCCGGAGCAGCACGCAGAAACACCTAGATTGAAGATAAGCTCCTTTTGTCATTGACCGCGACGAACATAGAAGATGCACAAACTTCTTGCAATTCCGGCCGAATGGAAGGAGATATCTGCTCAAAACTTTCTGTGCAGGTGCAGACAGTGGCACTCGACATGCCTGCGTTGTCGTTTTCCGCCGGGCACTCTTTGGGCCGGCGCAGCACGCAGAAACACCTAGATTGAAGATAAGCGCCTTTTGCCATTGACCGCGACGAACATAGAAGATGCACAAACGTCTTGCAATTCCGGCCGAATGGAAGGAGATATCTGCTCAAACCTTTCTGTGCAGGTGCAGACAGTGGCACCCGACATGCCTGCATTGTCGTTTTCAGCCGGGCACTCTTTGGGCCGGCGCAGCACGCAGAAACACCTAGATTGCAGATAAGGGCTTTTTGACATTGACCGCGACCAATATTGAAGATGCACGAACGTCTTGCAATTCCGGCCGAACGAAAGAAGATATCTGCTTAAAACTTTCTGTGCAGGTGCAGACAGTGGCACCCGACATGCCTGCGTTGTCGTTTTCCGCCGGGCACTCTTTGGGCCGGAGCAGCACGCAGAAACACCTAGATTGAAGATAAGCTCCTTTTGTCATTGACCGCGACGAACATAGAAGATGCACAAACTTCTTGCAATTCCGGCCGAATGGAAGGAGATATCTGCTCAAAACTTTCTGTGCAGGTGTAGACAGTGGCACCCGACATGCCTGCGTTGTCGTTTTCCGCCGGGCACTCTTTGGGCCGGCGCAGCACGCAGAAACACCTATATTGAAGATAAGCGCCTTTTTGTCATTGACCGCGACCTACATTGAAGATGCACAATCTTCTTTCAATTCCGGCCGAACGGAAGGAGATATTTGCTCAAAACATTCTGTGCAGGTGCAGACAGTGGCACCCGACATGCCTGCGTTGTCGTTTTCCGCCGGGCACTCTTTGGGCCGGCGCAGCACGCAGAAACACCTAGATTGAAGATAAGCGCCTTTTTGTCATTGACCGCGACCTACATTGAAGATGCACAATCTTCTTTCAATTCCGGCCGAACGGAAGGAGATATCTGCTCAAAACTTTCTGTGCAGGTGCAGACAGTGGCACTCGACATGCCTGCGTTGTCGTTTTCCGCCGGGCACTCTTTGGGCCGGCGCAGCACGCAGAAACACCTAGATTGAAGATAAGCGCCTTTTGCCATTGACCGCGACGAAAATAGAAGATGCACAAACGTCTTGCAATTCCGGCCGAATGGAAGGAGATATCTGCTCAAAACTTTCTGTGCAGGTGCAGACAGTGGCACCCGACATGCCTGCGTTGTCGTTTTCCGCCGGGCACTCTTTGGGCCGGAGCAGCACGCAGAAACACCTAGATTGAAGATAAGCGCCTTTTTGTCATTGACCGCGACCTACATTGCAGATGCACAAACGTCTTTCAATTCCGGCCGAACGAAAGAAGATATCTGCTCAAAACATACTGTGCAGGTGCAGACAGTGGCACCCGACATGCCTGCATTGTCGTTTTCCGCCGGGCACTCTTTGGGCCGGCGCAGCACGCAGAAACACCTAGATTGAAGATAAGCGCCTTTTTGTCATTGACCGCGACCTACATTGAAGATGCACAATCTTCTTTCAATTCCGGCCGAACAGAAGGAGATATCTGCTCAAAACTTTCTGTGCAGGTGCAGACAGTGGCACTCGACATGCCTGCGTTGTCGTTATCCGCCGGGCACTCTTTGGGCCGGCGCAGCACGCAGAAACACCTAGATTGAAGATAAGCGCCTTTTGCCATTGACCGCGACGAAAATAGAAGATGCACAAACGTCTTGCAATTCCGGCCGAATGGAAGGAGATATCTGCTCAAAACTTTCTGTGCAGGTGCAGACAGTGGCACCCGACATGCCTGCGTTGTCGTTTTCCGCCGGGCACTCTTTGGGCCGGAGCAGCACGCAGAAACACCTAGATTGAAGATAAGCGCCTTTTTGTCATTGACCGCGACCTACATTGCAGATGCACAAACGTCTTGCAATTCCGGCCGAACGAAAGAAGATATCTGCTCAAAACATACTGTGCAGGTGCAGACAGTGGCACCCGACATGCCTGCGTTGTCGTTTTCCGCCGGGCACTCTTTGGGCCGGCGCAGCACGCAGAAACACCTAGATTGAAGATAAGCGCCTTTTTGTCATTGACCGCGACCTACATTGAAGATGCACAATCTTCTTTCAATTCCGGCCGAACGGAAGGAGATATCTGCTCAAAACTTTCTGTGCAGGTGCAGACAGTGGCACCCGACATGCCTGCGTTGTCGTTTTCCGCCGGGCACTCTTTGGGCCGGAGCAGCACGCAGAAACACCTAGATTGAAGATAAGCTCCTTTTGTCATTGACCGCGACGAACATAGAAGATGCACAAACTTCTTGCAATTCCGGCCGAATGGAAGGAGATATCAGCTCAAAACATTCTGTGCAGGTGCAGACAGTGGCACTCGACATGCCTGCGTTGTCGTTTTCCGCCGGGCACTCTTTGGGCCGGCGCAGCACGCAGAAACACCTAGATTGAAGATAAGCGCCTTTTGCCATTGACCGCGACGAAAATAGAAGATGCACAAACGTCTTGCAATTCCGGCCGAATGGAAGGAGATATCTGCTCAAAACTTTCTGTGCAGGTGCAGACAGTGGCACCCGACATGCCTGCGTTGTCGTTTTCCGCCGGGCACTCTTTGGGCCGGAGCAGCACGCAGAAACACCTAGATTGAAGATAAGCGCCTTTTTGTCATTGACCGCGACCTACATTGCAGATGCACAAACGTCTTGCAATTCCGGCCGAACGAAAGAAGATATCTGCTCAAAACATACTGTGCAGGTGCAGACAGTGGCACCCGACATGCCTGCGTTGTCGTTTTCCGCCGGGCACTCTTTGGGCCGGCGCAGCACGCAGAAACACCTAGATTGAAGATAAGCGCCTTTTTGTCATTGACCGCGACCTACATTGAAGATGCACAATCTTCTTTCAATTCCGGCCGAACGGAAGGAGATATCTGCTCAAAACTTTCTGTGCAGGTGCAGACAGTGGCACCCGACATGCCTGCGTTGTCGTTTTCCGCCGGGCACTCTTTGGGCCGGAGCAGCACGCAGAAACACCTAGATTGAAGATAAGCTCCTTTTGTCATTGACCGCGACGAACATAGAAGATGCACAAACTTCTTGCAATTCCGGCCGAATGGAAGGAGATATCAGCTCAAAACATTCTGTGCAGGTGCAGACAGTGGCACTCGACATGCCTGCGTTGTCGTTTTCCGCCGGGCACTCTTTGGGCCGGCGCAGCACGCAGAAACACCTAGATTGAAGATAAGCGCCTTTTGCCATTGACCGCGACGAAAATAGAAGATGCACAAACGTCTTGCAATTCCGGCCGAATGGAAGGAGATATCTGCTCAAAACTTTCTGTGCAGGTGCAGACAGTGGCACCCGACATGCCTGCGTTGTCGTTTTCCGCCGGGCACTCTTTGGGCCGGAGCAGCACGCAGAAACACCTAGATTGAAGATAAGCGCCTTTTTGTCATTGACCGCGACCTACATTGCAGATGCACAAACGTCTTGCAATTCCGGCCGAACGAAAGAAGATATCTGCTCAAAACATACTGTGCAGGTGCAGACAGTGGCACCCGACATGCCTGCGTTGTCGTTTTCCGCCGGGCACTCTTTGGGCCGGCGCAGCACGCAGAAACACCTAGATTGAAGATAAGCGCCTTTTTGTCATTGACCGCGACCTACATTGAAGATGCACAATCTTCTTTCAATTCCGGCCGAACGGAAGGAGATATCTGCTCAAAACTTTCTGTGCAGGTGCAGACAGTGGCACCCGACATGCCTGCGTTGTCGTTTTCCGCCGGGCACTCTTTGGGCCGGAGCAGCACGCAGAAACACCTAGATTGAAGATAAGCTCCTTTTGTCATTGACCGCGACGAACATAGAAGATGCACAAACTTCTTGCAATTCCGGCCGAATGGAAGGAGATATCTGCTCAAAACATTCTGTGCAGGTGCAGACAGTGGCACTCGACATGCCTGCGTTGTCGTTTTCTGCCGGGCACTCTTTGGGCCGGCGCAGCACGCAGAAACACCTAGATTGAAGATAAGCGCCTTTTGCCATTGACCGCGACGAAAATAGAAGATGCACAAACGTCTTGCAATTCCGGCCGAATGGAAGGAGATATCTGCTCAAAACTTTCTGTGCAGGTGCAGACAGTGGCACCCGACATGCCTGCGTTGTCGTTTTCCGCCGGGCACTCTTTGGGCCGGAGCAGCACGCAGAAACACCTAGATTGAAGATAAGCGCCTTTTTGTCATTGACCGCGACCTACATTGCAGATGCACAAACGTCTTGCAATTCCGGCCGAACGAAAGAAGATATCTGCTCAAAACATACTGTGCAGGTGCAGACAGTGGCACCCGACATGCCTGCGTTGTCGTTTTCCGCCGGGCACTCTTTGGGCCGGCGCAGCACGCAGAAACACCTAGATTGAAGATAAGCGCCTTTTTGTCATTGACCGCGACCTACATTGAAGATGCACAATCTTCTTTCAATTCCGGCCGAACGGAAGGAGATATCTGCTCAAAACATTCTGTGCAGGTGCAGACAGTGGCACCCGACATGCCTGCGTTGTCGTTTTCCGCCGGGCACTCTTTGGGCCGGAGCAGCACGCAGAAACACCTAGATTGAAGATAAGCGCCTTTTTGTCATTGTCCGCGACCTACATTGAAGATGCACAATCTTCTTTCAATTCCGGCCGAACGGAAGGAGATATCTGCTCAAAACTTTCTGTGCAGGTGCAGACAGTGGCACCCGACATGCCTGCGTTGTCGTTTTCCGCCGGGCACTCTTTGGGCCGGCGCAGCACGCAGAAACACCTAGATTGAAGATAAGCGCCTTTTTGTCATTGACCGCGACCTACATTGCAGATGCACAAACGTCTTTCAATTCCGGCCGAACGAAAGAAGATATCTGCTCAAAACATACTGTGCAGGTGCAGACAGTGGCACCCGACATGCCTGCATTGTCGTTTTCCGCCGGGCACTCTTTGGGCCGGCGCAGCACGCAGAAACACCTAGATTGAAGATAAGCGCCTTTTTGTCATTGACCGCGACCTACATTGAAGATGCACAATCTTCTTTCAATTCCGGCCGAACAGAAGGAGATATCTGCTCAAAACTTTCTGTGCAGGTGCAGACAGTGGCACTCGACATGCCTGCGTTGTCGTTATCCGCCGGGCACTCTTTGGGCCGGCGCAGCACGCAGAAACACCTAGATTGAAGATAAGCGCCTTTTGCCATTGACCGCGACGAAAATAGAAGATGCACAAACGTCTTGCAATTCCGGCCGAATGGAAGGAGATATCTGCTCAAAACTTTCTGTGCAGGTGCAGACAGTGGCACCCGACATGCCTGCGTTGTCGTTTTCCGCCGGGCACTCTTTGGGCCGGAGCAGCACGCAGAAACACCTAGATTGAAGATAAGCGCCTTTTTGTCATTGACCGCGACCTACATTGCAGATGCACAAACGTCTTGCAATTCCGGCCGAACGAAAGAAGATATCTGCTCAAAACATACTGTGCAGGTGCAGACAGTGGCACCCGACATGCCTGCGTTGTCGTTTTCCGCCGGGCACTCTTTGGGCCGGCGCAGCACGCAGAAACACCTAGATTGAAGATAAGCGCCTTTTTGTCATTGACCGCGACCTACATTGAAGATGCACAATCTTCTTTCAATTCCGGCCGAACGGAAGGAGATATCTGCTCAAAACTTTCTATGCAGGTGCAGACAGTGGCACCCGACATGCCTGCGTTGTCGTTTTCCGCCGGGCACTCTTTGGGCCGGAGCAGCACGCAGAAACACCTAGATTGAAGATAAGCTCCTTTTGTCATTGACCGCGACGAACATAGAAGATGCACAAACTTCTTGCAATTCCGGCCGAATGGAAGGAGATATCTGCTCAAAACATTCTGTGCAGGTGCAGACAGTGGCACTCGACATGCCTGCGTTGTCGTTTTCCGCCGGGCACTCTTTGGGCCGGCGCAGCACGCAGAAACACCTAGATTGAAGATAAGCGCCTTTTGCCATTGACCGCGACGAAAATAGAAGATGCACAAACGTCTTGCAATTCCGGCCGAATGGAAGGAGATATCTGCTCAAAACTTTCTGTGCAGGTGCAGACAGTGGCACCCGACATGCCTGCGTTGTCGTTTTCCGCCGGGCACTCTTTGGGCCGGAGCAGCACGCAGAAACACCTAGATTGAAGATAAGCGCCTTTTTGTCATTGACCGCGACCTACATTGCAGATGCACAAACGTCTTGCAATTCCGGCCGAACGAAAGAAGATATCTGCTCAAAACATACTGTGCAGGTGCAGACAGTGGCACCCGACATGCCTGCGTTGTCGTTTTCCGCCGGGCACTCTTTGGGCCGGCGCAGCACGCAGAAACACCTAGATTGAAGATAAGCGCCTTTTTGTCATTGACCGCGACCTACATTGAAGATGCACAATCTTCTTTCAATTCCGGCCGAACAGAAGGAGATATCTGCTCAAAACTTTCTGTGCAGGTGCAGACAGTGGCACTCGACATGCCTGCGTTGTCGTTATCCGCCGGGCACTCTTTGGGCCGGCGCAGCACGCAGAAACACCTAGATTGAAGATAAGCGCCTTTTGCCATTGACCGCGACGAAAATAGAAGATGCACAAACGTCTTGCAATTCCGGCCGAATGGAAGGAGATATCTGCTCAAAACTTTCTGTGCAGGTGCAGACAGTGGCACCCGACATGCCTGCGTTGTCGTTTTCCGCCGGGCACTCTTTGGGCCGGAGCAGCACGCAGAAACACCTAGATTGAAGATAAGCGCCTTTTTGTCATTGACCGTGACCTACATTGCAGATGCACAAACGTCTTGCAATTCCGGCCGAACGAAAGAAGATATCTGCTCAAAACATACTGTGCAGGTGCAGACAGTGGCACCCGACATGCCTGCGTTGTCGTTTTCCGCCGGGCACTCTTTGGGCCGGCGCAGCACGCAGAAACACCTAGATTGAAGATAAGCGCCTTTTTGTCATTGACCGCGACCTACATTGAAGATGCACAATCTTCTTTCAATTCCGGCCGAACGGAAGGAGATATCTGCTCAAAACTTTCTGTGCAGGTGCAGACAGTGGCACCCGACATGCCTGCGTTGTCGTTTTCCGCCGGGCACTCTTTGGGCCGGAGCAGCACGCAGAAACACCTAGATTGAAGATAAGCTCCTTTTGTCATTGACCGCGACGAACATAGAAGATGCACAAACTTCTTGCAATTCCGGCCGAATGGAAGGAGATATCAGCTCAAAACATTCTGTGCAGGTGCAGACAGTGGCACTCGACATGCCTGCGTTGTCGTTTTCCGCCGGGCACTCTTTGGGCCGGCGCAGCACGCAGAAACACCTAGATTGAAGATAAGCGCCTTTTGCCATTGACCGCGACGAAAATAGAAGATGCACAAACGTCTTGCAATTCCGGCCGAATGGAAGGAGATATCTGCTCAAAACTTTCTGTGCAGGTGCAGACAGTGGCACCCGACATGCCTGCGTTGTCGTTTTCCGCCGGGCACTCTTTGGGCCGGAGCAGCACGCAGAAACACCTAGATTGAAGATAAGCGCCTTTTTGTCATTGACCGCGACCTACATTGCAGATGCACAAACGTCTTGCAATTCCGGCCGAACGAAAGAAGATATCTGCTCAAAACATACTGTGCAGGTGCAGACAGTGGCACCCGACATGCCTGCGTTGTCGTTTTCCGCCGGGCACTCTTTGGGCCGGCGCAGCACGCAGAAACACCTAGATTGAAGATAAGCGCCTTTTTGTCATTGACCGCGACCTACATTGAAGATGCACAATCTTCTTTCAATTCCGGCCGAACAGAAGGAGATATCTGCTCAAAACTTTCTGTGCAGGTGCAGACAGTGGCACTCGACATGCCTGCGTTGTCGTTATCCGCCGGGCACTCTTTGGGCCGGCGCAGCACGCAGAAACACCTAGATTGAAGATAAGCGCCTTTTGCCATTGACCGCGACGAAAATAGAAGATGCACAAACGTCTTGCAATTCCGGCCGAATGGAAGGAGATATCTGCTCAAAACTTTCTGTGCAGGTGCAGACAGTGGCACCCGACATGCCTGCGTTGTCGTTTTCCGCCGGGCACTCTTTGGGCCGGAGCAGCACGCAGAAACACCTAGATTGAAGATAAGCGCCTTTTTTTCATTGACCGCGACCTACATTGCAGATGCACAAACGTCTTGCAATTCCGGCCGAACGAAAGAAGATATCTGCTCAAAACATACTGTGCAGGTGCAGACAGTGGCACCCGACATGCCTGCGTTGTCGTTTTCCGCCGGGCACTCTTTGGGCCGGCGCAGCACGCAGAAACACCTAGATTGAAGATAAGCGCCTTTTTGTCATTGACCGCGACCTACATTGAAGATGCACAATCTTCTTTCAATTCCGGCCGAACGGAAGGAGATATCTGCTCAAAACTTTCTGTGCAGGTGCAGACAGTGGCACCCGACATGCCTGCGTTGTCGTTTTCCGCCGGGCACTCTTTGGGCCGGAGCAGCACGCAGAAACACCTAGATTGAAGATAAGCTCCTTTTGTCATTGACCGCGACGAACATAGAAGATGCACAAACTTCTTGCAATTCCGGCCGAATGGAAGGAGATATCTGCTCAAAACATTCTGTGCAGGTGCAGACAGTGGCACTCGACATGCCTGCGTTGTCGTTTTCTGCCGGGCACTCTTTGGGCCGGCGCAGCACGCAGAAACACCTAGATTGAAGATAAGCGCCTTTTGCCATTGACCGCGACGAAAATAGAAGATGCACAAACGTCTTGCAATTCCGGCCGAATGGAAGGAGATATCTGCTCAAAACTTTCTGTGCAGGTGCAGACAGTGGCACCCGACATGCCTGCGTTGTCGTTTTCCGCCGGGCACTCTTTGGGCCGGAGCAGCACGCAGAAACACCTAGATTGAAGATAAGCGCCTTTTTGTCATTGACCGCGACCTACATTGCAGATGCACAAACGTCTTGCAATTCCGGCCGAACGAAAGAAGATATCTGCTCAAAACATACTGTGCAGGTGCAGACAGTGGCACCCGACATGCCTGCGTTGTCGTTTTCCGCCGGGCACTCTTTGGGCCGGCGCAGCACGCAGAAACACCTAGATTGAAGATAAGCGCCTTTTTGTCATTGACCGCGACCTACATTGAAGATGCACAATCTTCTTTCAATTCCGGCCGAACGGAAGGAGATATCTGCTCAAAACATTCTGTGCAGGTGCAGACAGTGGCACCCGACATGCCTGCGTTGTCGTTTTCCGCCGGGCACTCTTTGGGCCGGAGCAGCACGCAGAAACACCTAGATTGAAGATAAGCGCCTTTTTGTCATTGTCCGCGACCTACATTGAAGATGCACAATCTTCTTTCAATTCCGGCCGAACGGAAGGAGATATCTGCTCAAAACTTTCTGTGCAGGTGCAGACAGTGGCACCCGACATGCCTGCGTTGTCGTTTTCCGCCGGGCACTCTTTGGGCCGGCGCAGCACGCAGAAACACCTAGATTGAAGATAAGCGCCTTTTGCCATTGACCGCGACGAACATAGAAGATGCCAAAACGTCTTGCAATTCCGGCCGAATGGAAGGAGATATCTGCTCAAAACTTTCTGTGCAGGTGCAGACAGTGGCACTCGACATGCCTGCGTTGTCGTTTTCCGCCGGGCACTCTTTGGGCCGGCGCAGCACGCAGAAACACCTAGATTGAAGATAAGCGCCTTTTGCCATTGACCGCGACGAACATAGAAGATGCACAAACGTCTTGCAATTCCGGCCGAATGGAAGGAGATATCTGCTCAAAACTTTCTGTGCAGGTGCAGACAGTGGCACCCGACATGCCTGCGTTGTCGTTTTCCGCCGGGCACTCTTTGGGCCGGAGCAGCACGCAGAAACACCTAGATTGATGATAAGCTCCTTTTGTCATTGACCGCGACGAACATAGAAGATACACAAACTTCTTGCAATTCCGGCCGAATGGAAGGAGATATCTGCTCAAAACTTTCTGTGCAGGTGTAGACAGTGGCACCCGACATGCCTGCGTTGTCGTTTTCCGCCGGGCACTCTTTGGGCCGGCGCAGCACGCAGAAACACCTAGATTGAAGATAAGCGCCTTTTTGTCATTGACCGCGACCTACATTGAAGATGCACAATCTTCTTTCAATTCCGGCCGAACGGAAGGAGATATCTGCTCAAAACATTCTGTGCAGGTGCAGACAGTGGCACCCGACATGCCTGCGTTGTCGTTTTCCGCCGGGCAGTCTTTGGGCCGGCGCAGAACGCAGAAACACCTAGATTGAAGATAAGCGCCTTTTTGTCATTTACCGCGACCTACATTGAAGATGCACAATCTTCTTTCAATTCCCTCCGAACGGAAGGAGATATCTGCTCAAAACTTTCTGTGCAGGTGCAGACAGTGGCACTCGACATGCCTACGTTGTCGTTTTCCGCCGGGCACTCTTTGGGCCGGCGCAGCACGCAGAAACACCTAGATTGAAGATAAGCGCCTTTTGCCATTGACCGCGACGAAAATAGAAGATGCACAAACGTCTTGCAATTCCGGCCGAATGGAAGGAGATATCTGCTCAAAACTTTCTGTGCAGGTGCAGACAGTGGCACCCGACATGCCTGCGTTGTCGTTTTCCGCCGGGCACTCTTTGGGCCGGAGCAGCACGCAGAAACACCTAGATTGAAGATAAGCGCCTTTTTGTCATTGACCGCGACCTACATTGCAGATGCACAAACGTCTTGCAATTCCGGCCGAACGAAAGAAGATATCTGCTCAAAACATACTGTGCAGGTGCAGACAGTGGCACCCGACATGCCTGCGTTGTCGTTTTCCGCCGGGCACTCTTTGGGCCGGCGCAGCACGCAGAAACACCTAGATTGAAGATAAGCGCCTTTTTGTCATTGACCGCGACCTACATTGAAGATGCACAATCTTCTTTCAATTCCGGCCGAACAGAAGGAGATATCTGCTCAAAACTTTCTGTGCAGGTGCAGACAGTGGCACTCGACATGCCTGCGTTGTCGTTATCCGCCGGGCACTCTTTGGGCCGGCGCAGCACGCAGAAACACCTAGATTGAAGATAAGCGCCTTTTGCCATTGACCGCGACGAAAATAGAAGATGCACAAACGTCTTGCAATTCCGGCCGAATGGAAGGAGATATCTGCTCAAAACTTTCTGTGCAGGTGCAGACAGTGGCACCCGACATGCCTGCGTTGTCGTTTTCCGCCGGGCACTCTTTGGGCCGGAGCAGCACGCAGAAACACCTAGATTGAAGATAAGCGCCTTTTTGTCATTGACCGCGACCTACATTGCAGATGCACAAACGTCTTGCAATTCCGGCCGAACGAAAGAAGATATCTGCTCAAAACATACTGTGCAGGTGCAGACAGTGGCACCCGACATGCCTGCGTTGTCGTTTTCCGCCGGGCACTCTTTGGGCCGGCGCAGCACGCAGAAACACCTAGATTGAAGATAAGCGCCTTTTTGTCATTGACCGCGACCTACATTGAAGATGCACAATCTTCTTTCAATTCCGGCCGAACGGAAGGAGATATCTGCTCAAAACTTTCTGTGCAGGTGCAGACAGTGGCACCCGACATGCCTGCGTTGTCGTTTTCCGCCGGGCACTCTTTGGGCCGGAGCAGCACGCAGAAACACCTAGATTGAAGATAAGCTCCTTTTGTCATTGACCGCGACGAACATAGAAGATGCACAAACTTCTTGCAATTCCGGCCGAATGGAAGGAGATATCTGCTCAAAACATTCTGTGCAGGTGCAGACAGTGGCACTCGACATGCCTGCGTTGTCGTTTTCTGCCGGGCACTCTTTGGGCCGGCGCAGCACGCAGAAACACCTAGATTGAAGATAAGCGCCTTTTGCCATTGACCGCGACGAAAATAGAAGATGCACAAACGTCTTGCAATTCCGGCCGAATGGAAGGAGATATCTGCTCAAAACTTTCTGTGCAGGTGCAGACAGTGGCACCCGACATGCCTGCGTTGTCGTTTTCCGCCGGGCACTCTTTGGGCCGGAGCAGCACGCAGAAACACCTAGATTGAAGATAAGCGCCTTTTTGTCATTGACCGCGACCTACATTGCAGATGCACAAACGTCTTGCAATTCCGGCCGAACGAAAGAAGATATCTGCTCAAAACATACTGTGCAGGTGCAGACAGTGGCACCCGACATGCCTGCGTTGTCGTTTTCCACCGGGCACTCTTTGGGCCGGCGCAGCACGCAGAAACACCTAGATTGAAGATAAGCGCCTTTTTGTCATTGACCGCGACCTACATTGAAGATGCACAATCTTCTTTCAATTCCGGCCGAACGGAAGGAGATATCTGCTCAAAACATTCTGTGCAGGTGCAGACAGTGGCACCCGACATGCCTGCGTTGTCGTTTTCCGCCGGGCACTCTTTGGGCCGGAGCAGCACGCAGAAACACCTAGATTGAAGATAAGCGCCTTTTTGTCATTGTCCGCGACCTACATTGAAGATGCACAATCTTCTTTCAATTCCGGCCGAACGGAAGGAGATATCTGCTCAAAACTTTCTGTGCAGGTGCAGACAGTGGCACCCGACATGCCTGCGTTGTCGTTTTCCGCCGGGCACTCTTTGGGCCGGCGCAGCACGCAGAAACACCTAGATTGAAGATAAGCGCCTTTTGCCATTGACCGCGACGAACATAGAAGATGCCAAAACGTCTTGCAATTCCGGCCGAATGGAAGGAGATATCTGCTCAAAACTTTCTGTGCAGGTGCAGACAGTGGCACTCGACATGCCTGCGTTGTCGTTTTCCGCCGGGCACTCTTTGGGCCGGCGCAGCACGCAGAAACACCTAGATTGAAGATAAGCGCCTTTTGCCATTGACCGCGACGAACATAGAAGATGCACAAACGTCTTGCAATTCCGGCCGAATGGAAGGAGATATCTGCTCAAAACTTTCTGTGCAGGTGCAGACAGTGGCACCCGACATGCCTGCGTTGTCGTTTTCCGCCGGGCACTCTTTGGGCCGGAGCAGCACGCAGAAACACCTAGATTGATGATAAGCTCCTTTTGTCATTGACCGCGACGAACATAGAAGATACACAAACTTCTTGCAATTCCGGCCGAATGGAAGGAGATATCTGCTCAAAACTTTCTGTGCAGGTGTAGACAGTGGCACCCGACATGCCTGCGTTGTCGTTTTCCGCCGGGCACTCTTTGGGCCGGCGCAGCACGCAGAAACACCTAGATTGAAGATAAGCGCCTTTTTGTCATTGACCGCGACCTACATTGAAGATGCACAATCTTCTTTCAATTCCGGCCGAACGGAAGGAGATATCTGCTCAAAACATTCTGTGCAGGTGCAGACAGTGGCACCCGACATGCCTGCGTTGTCGTTTTCCGCCGGGCAGTCTTTGGGCCGGCGCAGAACGCAGAAACACCTAGATTGAAGATAAGCGCCTTTTTGTCATTTACCGCGACCTACATTGAAGATGCACAATCTTCTTTCAATTCCCTCCGAACGGAAGGAGATATCTGCTCAAAACTTTCTGTGCAGGTGCAGACAGTGGCACTCGACATGCCTGCGTTGTCGTTTTCCGCCGGGCACTCTTTGGGCCGGCGCAGCACGCAGAAACACCTAGATTGAAGATAAGCGCCTTTTGCCATTGACCGCGACGAAAATAGAAGATGCACAAACGTCTTGCAATTCCGGCCGAATGGAAGGAGATATCTGCTCAAAACTTTCTGTGCAGGTGCAGACAGTGGCACCCGACATGCCTGCGTTGTCGTTTTCCGCCGGGCACTCTTTGGGCCGGAGCAGCATGCAGAAACACCTAGATTGAAGATAAGCGCCTTTTTGTCATTGACCGCGACCTACATTGCAGATGCACAAACGTCTTGCAATTCCGGCCGAACGAAAGAAGATATCTGCTCAAAACATACTGTGCAGGTGCAGACAGTGGCACCCGACATGCCTGCGTTGTCGTTTTCCGCCGGGCACTCTTTGGGCCGGCGCAGCACGCAGAAACACCTAGATTGAAGATAAGCGCCTTTTTGTCATTGACCGCGACCTACATTGAAGATGCACAATCTTCTTTCAATTCCGGCCGAACGGAAGGAGATATCTGCTCAAAACTTTCTGTGCAGGTGCAGACAGTGGCACCCGAAATGCCTGCGTTGTCGTTTTCCGCCGGGCACTCTTTGGGCCGGCGCAGCACGCAGAAACACCTAGATTGAAGATAAGCGCCTTTTGCCATTGACCGCGACGAACATAGAAGATGCACAAACGTCTTGCAATTCCGGCCGAATGGAAGGAGATATCTGCTCAAAACTTTCTGTGCAGGTGTAGACAGTGGCACCCGACATGCCTGCGTTGTCGTTTTCCGCCGGGCACTCTTTGGGCCGGCGCAGCACGCAGAAACACCTAGATTGAAGATAAGCGCCTTTTTGTCATTGACCGCGACCTACATTGAAGATGCACAATCTTCTTTCAATTCCGGCCGAACGGAAGGAGATATCTGCTCAAAACATTCTGTGCAGGTGCAGACAGTGGCACCCGACATGCCTGCGTTGTCGTTTTCCGCCGGGCACTCTTTGAGCCGGAGCAGCACGCAGAAACACCTACATTGAAGATAAGCGCCTTTTGCCATTGACCGCGACAAACATAGAAGATGCACAATCTTCTTTCAATTACGGCCGAACGGAAGGAGATATCTGCTCAAAACTTTCTGTGCAGGTGCAGACAGTGGCACCCGACATGCCTGCGTTGTCGTTTTCCGCCGGGCACTCTTTGGGCCGGCGCAGCACGCAGAAACACCTAGATTGAAGATAAGCGCCTTTTTGTTATTGACCGCGACCTACATTGAAGATGCACAATCTTCTTTCAATTACGGCCGAACGGAAGGAGATATCTGCTCAAAACTTTCTGTGCAGGTGCAGACAGTGGCACCCGACATGCCTGCGTTGTCGTTTTCCGCCGGGCACTCTTTGGGCCGGCGCAGCACGCAGAAACACCTAGATTGAAGATAAGCGCCTTTTTGTCATTGACCGCGACCTACATTGAAGATGCACAATCTTCTTTCAATTCCGGCCGAACGGAAGGAGATATCTGCTCAAAACTTTCTGTGCAGGTGCAGACAGTGGCACTCGACATGCCTGCGTTGTCGTTTTCCGCCGGGCACTCTTTGGGCCGGCGCAGCACGCAGAAACACCTAGATTGAAGATAAGCGCCTTTTGCCATTGACCGCGACGAACATAGAAGATGCACAAACGTCTTGCAATTCCGGCCGAATGGAAGGAGATATCTGCTCAAAACTTTCTGTGCAGGTGCAGACAGTGGCACCCGACATGCCTGCGTTGTCGTTTTCCGCCGGGCACTCTTTGGGCCGGAGCAGCACGCAGAAACACCTAGATTGAAGATAAGCGCCTTTTGCCATTGACCGCGACGAACATAGAAGATGCACAAACGTCTTGCAATTCCGGCCGAATGGAAGGAGATATCTGCTCAAACCTTTCTGTGCAGGTGCAGACAGTGGCACCCGACATGCCTGCATTGTCGTTTTCAGCCGGGCACTCTTTGGGCCGGCGCAGCACGCAGAAACACCTAGATTGCAGATAAGGGCTTTTTGACATTGACCGCGACCAATATTGAAGATGCACGAACGTCTTGCAATTCCGGCCGAACGAAAGAAGATATCTGCTTAAAACTTTCTGTGCAGGTGCAGACAGTGGCACCCGACATGCCTGCGTTGTCGTTTTCCGCCGGGCACTCTTTGGGCCGGAGCAGCACGCAGAAACACCTAGATTGAAGATAAGCTCCTTTTGTCATTGACCGCGACGAACATAGAAGATGCACAAACTTCTTGCAATTCCGGCCGAATGGAAGGAGATATCTGCTCAAAACTTTCTGTGCAGGTGTAGACAGTGGCACCCGACATGCCTGCGTTGTCGTTTTCCGCCGGGCACTCTTTGGGCCGGCGCAGCACGCAGAAACACCTAGATTGAAGATAAGCGCCTTTTTGTCATTGACCGCGACCTACATTGAAGATGCACAATCTTCTTTCAATTCCGGCCGAACGGAAGGAGATATTTGCTCAAAACATTCTGTGCAGGTGCAGACAGTGGCACCCGACATGCCTGCGTTGTCGTTTTCCGCCGGGCAGTCTTTGGGCCGGCGCAGCACGCAGAAACACCTAGATTGAAGATAAGCGCCTTTTTGTCATTGACCGCGACCTACATTGAAGATGCACAATCTTCTTTCAATTCCGGCCGAACGGAAGGAGATATCTGCTCAAAACTTTCTGTGCAGGTGCAGACAGTGGCACTCGACATGCCTGCGTTGTCGTTTTCCGCCGGGCACTCTTTGGGCCGGCGCAGCACGCAGAAACACCTAGATTGAAGATAAGCGCCTTTTGCCATTGACCGCGACGAAAATAGAAGATGCACAAACGTCTTGCAATTCCGGCCGAATGGAAGGAGATATCTGCTCAAAACTTTCTGTGCAGGTGCAGACAGTGGCACCCGACATGCCTGCGTTGTCGTTTTCCGCCGGGCACTCTTTGGGCCGGAGCAGCACGCAGAAACACCTAGATTGAAGATAAGCGCCTTTTTGTCATTGACCGCGACCTACATTGCAGATGCACAAACGTCTTGCAATTCCGGCCGAACGAAAGAAGATATCTGCTCAAAACATACTGTGCAGGTGCAGACAGTGGCACCCGACATGCCTGCGTTGTCGTTTTCCGCCGGGCACTCTTTGGGCCGGCGCAGCACGCAGAAACACCTAGATTGAAGATAAGCGCCTTTTTGTCATTGACCGCGACCTACATTGAAGATGCACAATCTTCTTTCAATTCCGGCCGAACGGAAGGAGATATCTGCTCAAAACTTTCTGTGCAGGTGCAGACAGTGGCACTCGACATGCCTGCGTTGTCGTTTTCCGCCGGGCACTCTTTGGGCCGGCGCAGCACGCAGAAACACCTAGATTGAAGATAAGCGCCTTTTGCCATTGACCGCGACGAAAATAGAAGATGCACAAACGTCTTGCAATTCCGGCCGAATGGAAGGAGATATCTGCTCAAAACTTTCTGTGCAGGTGCAGACAGTGGCACCCGACATGCCTGCGTTGTCGTTTTCCGCCGGGCACTCTTTGGGCCGGAGCAGCACGCAGAAACACCTAGATTGAAGATAAGCGCCTTTTTGTCATTGACCGCGACCTACATTGCAGATGCACAAACGTCTTGCAATTCCGGCCGAACGAAAGAAGATATCTGCTCAAAACATACTGTGCAGGTGCAGACAGTGGCACCCGACATGCCTGCGTTGTCGTTTTCCGCCGGGCACTCTTTGGGCCGGCGCAGCACGCAGAAACACCTAGATTGAAGATAAGCGCCTTTTTGTCATTGACCGCGACCTACATTGAAGATGCACAATCTTCTTTCAATTCCGGCCGAACAGAAGGAGATATCTGCTCAAAACTTTCTGTGCAGGTGCAGACAGTGGCACTCGACATGCCTGCGTTGTCGTTATCCGCCGGGCACTCTTTGGGCCGGCGCAGCACGCAGAAACACCTAGATTGAAGATAAGCGCCTTTTGCCATTGACCGCAACGAAAATAGAAGATGCACAAACGTCTTGCAATTCCGGCCGAATGGAAGGAGATATCTGCTCAAAACTTTCTGTGCAGGTGCAGACAGTGGCACCCGACATGCCTGCGTTGTCGTTTTCCGCCGGGCACTCTTTGGGCCGGAGCAGCACGCAGAAACACCTAGATTGAAGATAAGCGCCTTTTTGTCATTGACCGCGACCTACATTGCAGATGCACAAACGTCTTGCAATTCCGGCCGAACGAAAGAAGATATCTGCTCAAAACATACTGTGCAGGTGCAGACAGTGGCACCCGACATGCCTGCGTTGTCGTTTTCCGCCGGGCACTCTTTGGGCCGGCGCAGCACGCAGAAACACCTAGATTGAAGATAAGCGCCTTTTTGTCATTGACCGCGACCTACATTGAAGATGCACAATCTTCTTTCAATTCCGGCCGAACGGAAGGAGATATCTGCTCAAAACTTTCTGTGCAGGTGCAGACAGTGGCACCCGACATGCCTGCGTTGTCGTTTTCCGCCGGGCACTCTTTGGGCCGGAGCAGCACGCAGAAACACCTAGATTGAAGATAAGCTCCTTTTGTCATTGACCGCGACGAACATAGAAGATGCACAAACTTCTTGCAATTCCGGCCGAATGGAAGGAGATATCAGCTCAAAACATTCTGTGCAGGTGCAGACAGTGGCACTCGACATGCCTGCGTTGTCGTTTTCCGCCGGGCACTCTTTGGGCCGGCGCAGCACGCAGAAACACCTAGATTGAAGATAAGCGCCTTTTGCCATTGACCGCGACGAAAATAGAAGATGCACAAACGTCTTGCAATTCCGGCCGAATGGAAGGAGATATCTGCTCAAAACTTTCTGTGCAGGTGCAGACAGTGGCACCCGACATGCCTGCGTTGTCGTTTTCCGCCGGGCACTCTTTGGGCCGGAGCAGCACGCAGAAACACCTAGATTGAAGATAAGCGCCTTTTTGTCATTGACCGCGACCTACATTGCAGATGCACAAACGTCTTGCAATTCCGGCCGAACGAAAGAAGATATCTGCTCAAAACATACTGTGCAGGTGCAGACAGTGGCACCCGACATGCCTGCGTTGTCGTTTTCCGCCGGGCACTCTTTGGGCCGGCGCAGCACGCAGAAACACCTAGATTGAAGATAAGCGCCTTTTTGTCATTGACCGCGACCTACATTGAAGATGCACAATCTTCTTTCAATTCCGGCCGAACAGAAGGAGATATCTGCTCAAAACTTTCTGTGCAGGTGCAGACAGTGGCACTCGACATGCCTGCGTTGTCGTTATCCGCCGGGCACTCTTTGGGCCGGCGCAGCACGCAGAAACACCTAGATTGAAGATAAGCGCCTTTTGCCATTGACCGCGACGAAAATAGAAGATGCACAAACGTCTTGCAATTCCGGCCGAATGGAAGGAGATATCTGCTCAAAACTTTCTGTGCAGGTGCAGACAGTGGCACCCGACATGCCTGCGTTGTCGTTTTCCGCCGGGCACTCTTTGGGCCGGAGCAGCACGCAGAAACACCTAGATTGAAGATAAGCGCCTTTTTGTCATTGACCGCGACCTACATTGCAGATGCACAAACGTCTTGCAATTCCGGCCGAACGAAAGAAGATATCTGCTCAAAACATACTGTGCAGGTGCAGACAGTGGCACCCGACATGCCTGCGTTGTCGTTTTCCGCCGGGCACTCTTTGGGCCGGCGCAGCACGCAGAAACACCTAGATTGAAGATAAGCGCCTTTTTGTCATTGACCGCGACCTACATTGAAGATGCACAATCTTCTTTCAATTCCGGCCGAACGGAAGGAGATATCTGCTCAAAACTTTCTGTGCAGGTGCAGACAGTGGCACCCGACATGCCTGCGTTGTCGTTTTCCGCCGGGCACTCTTTGGGCCGGAGCAGCACGCAGAAACACCTAGATTGAAGATAAGCTCCTTTTGTCATTGACCGCGACGAACATAGAAGATGCACAAACTTCTTGCAATTCCGGCCGAATGGAAGGAGATATCTGCTCAAAACATTCTGTGCAGGTGCAGACAGTGGCACTCGACATGCCTGCGTTGTCGTTTTCTGCCGGGCACTCTTTGGGCCGGCGCAGCACGCAGAAACACCTAGATTGAAGATAAGCGCCTTTTGCCATTGACCGCGACGAAAATAGAAGATGCACAAACGTCTTGCAATTCCGGCCGAATGGAAGGAGATATCTGCTCAAAACTTTCTGTGCAGGTGCAGACAGTGGCACCCGACATGCCTGCGTTGTCGTTTTCCGCCGGGCACTCTTTGGGCCGGAGCAGCACGCAGAAACACCTAGATTGAAGATAAGCGCCTTTTTGTCATTGACCGCGACCTACATTGCAGATGCACAAACGTCTTGCAATTCCGGCCGAACGAAAGAAGATATCTGCTCAAAACATACTGTGCAGGTGCAGACAGTGGCACCCGACATGCCTGCGTTGTCGTTTTCCGCCGGGCACTCTTTGGGCCGGCGCAGCACGCAGAAACACCTAGATTGAAGATAAGCGCCTTTTTGTCATTGACCGCGACCTACATTGAAGATGCACAATCTTCTTTCAATTCCGGCCGAACGGAAGGAGATATCTGCTCAAAACTTTCTGTGCAGGTGCAGACAGTGGCACTCGACATGCCTGCGTTGTCGTTTTCCGCCGGGCACTCTTTGGGCCGGCGCAGCACGCAGAAACACCTAGATTGAAGATAAGCGCCTTTTGCTATTGACCGCGACGAACATAGAAGATGCACAAACGTCTTGCAATTCCGGCCGAATGGAAGGAGATATCTGCTTAAAACTTTCTGTGCAGGTGCAGACAGTGGCACCCGACATGCCTGCGTTGTCGTTTTCCGCCGGGCACTCTTTGGGCCGGAGCAGCACGCAGAAACACCTAGATTGAAGATAAGCGCCTTTTGCCATTGACCGCGACGAACATAGAAGATGCACAAACGTCTTGCAATTCCGGCCGAATGGAAGGAGATATCTGCTCAAACCTTTCTGTGCAGGTGCAGACAGTGGCACCCGACATGCCTGCATTGTCGTTTTCAGCCGGGCACTCTTTGGGCCGGCGCAGCACGCAGAAACACCTAGATTGCAGATAAGGGCTTTTTGACATTGACCGCGACCAATATTGAAGATGCACGAACGTCTTGCAATTCCGGCCGAACGAAAGAAGATATCTGCTTAAAACTTTCTGTGCAGGTGCAGACAGTGGCACCCGACATGCCTGCGTTGTCGTTTTCCGCCGGGCACTCTTTGGGCCGGAGCAGCACGCAGAAACACCTAGATTGAAGATAAGCTCCTTTTGTCATTGACCGCGACGAACATAGAAGATGCACAAACTTCTTGCAATTCCGGCCGAATGGAAGGAGATATCTGCTCAAAACTTTCTGTGCAGGTGTAGACAGTGGCACCCGACATGCCTGCGTTGTCGTTTTCCGCCGGGCACTCTTTGGGCCGGCGCAGCACGCAGAAACACCTAGATTGAAGATAAGCGCCTTTTTGTCATTGACCGCGACCTACATTGAAGATGCACAATCTTCTTTCAATTCCGGCCGAACGGAAGGAGATATTTGCTCAAAACATTCTGTGCAGGTGCAGACAGTGGCACCCGACATGCCTGCGTTGTCGTTTTCCGCCGGGCAGTCTTTGGGCCGGCGCAGCACGCAGAAACACCTAGATTGAAGATAAGCGCCTTTTTGTCATTGACCGCGACCTACATTGAAGATGCACAATCTTCTTTCAATTCCGGCCGAACGGAAGGAGATATCTGCTCAAAACTTTCTGTGCAGGTGCAGACAGTGGCACTCGACATGCCTGCGTTGTCGTTTTCCGCCGGGCACTCTTTGGGCCGGCGCAGCACGCAGAAACACCTAGATTGAAGATAAGCGCCTTTTGCCATTGACCGCGACGAAAATAGATGCACAAACGTCTTGCAATTCCGGCCGAATGGAAGGAGATATCTGCTCAAAACTTTCTGTGCAGGTGCAGACAGTGGCACCCGACATGCCTGCGTTGTCGTTTTCCGCCGGGCACTCTTTGGGCCGGAGCAGCACGCAGAAACACCTAGATTGAAGATAAGCGCCTTTTTGTCATTGACCGCGACCTACATTGCAGATGCACAAACGTCTTGCAATTCCGGCCGAACGAAAGAAGATATCTGCTCAAAACATACTGTGCAGGTGCAGACAGTGGCACCCGACATGCCTGCGTTGTCGTTTTCCGCCGGGCACTCTTTGGGCCGGCGCAGCACGCAGAAACACCTAGATTGAAGATAAGCGCCTTTTTGTCATTGACCGCGACCTACATTGAAGATGCACAATCTTCTTTCAATTCCGGCCGAACGGAAGGAGATATCTGCTCAAAACTTTCTGTGCAGGTGCAGACAGTGGCACCCGACATGCCTGCGTTGTCGTTTTCCGCCGGGCACTCTTTGGGCCGGAGCAGCACGCAGAAACACCTAGATTGAAGATAAGCTCCTTTTGTCATTGACCGCGACGAACATAGAAGATGCACAAACTTCTTGCAATTCCGGCCGAATGGAAGGAGATATCTGCTCAAAACATTCTGTGCAGGTGCAGACAGTGGCACTCGACATGCCTGCGTTGTCGTTTTCTGCCGGGCACTCTTTGGGCCGGCGCAGCACGCAGAAACACCTAGATTGAAGATAAGCGCCTTTTGCCATTGACCGCGACGAAAATAGAAGATGCACAAACGTCTTGCAATTCCGGCCGAATGGAAGGAGATATCTGCTCAAAACTTTCTGTGCAGGTGCAGACAGTGGCACCCGACATGCCTGCGTTGTCGTTTTCCGCCGGGCACTCTTTGGGCCGGAGCAGCACGCAGAAACACCTAGATTGAAGATAAGCGCCTTTTTGTCATTGACCGCGACCTACATTGCAGATGCACAAACGTCTTGCAATTCCGGCCGAACGAAAGAAGATATCTGCTCAAAACATACTGTGCAGGTGCAGACAGTGGCACCCGACATGCCTGCGTTGTCGTTTTCCGCCGGGCACTCTTTGGGCCGGCGCAGCACGCAGAAACACCTAGATTGAAGATAAGCGCCTTTTTGTCATTGACCGCGACCTACATTGAAGATGCACAATCTTCTTTCAATTCCGGCCGAACGGAAGGAGATATCTGCTCAAAACTTTCTGTGCAGGTGCAGACAGTGGCACCCGACATGCCTGCGTTGTCGTTTTCCGCCGGGCACTCTTTGGGCCGGCGCAGCACGCAGAAACACCTAGATTGAAGATAAGCGCCTTTTGCCATTGACCGCGACGAACATAGAAGATGCCAAAACGTCTTGCAATTACGGCCGAATGGAAGGAGATATCTGCTCAAAACTTTCTGTGCAGGTGCAGACAGTGGCACTCGACATGCCTGCGTTGTCGTTTTCCGCCGGGCACTCTTTGGGCCGGCGCAGAACGCAGAAACACCTAGATTGAAGATAAGCGCCTTTTGCCATTGACCGCGACGAACATAGAAGATGCACAAACGTCTTGCAATGCCGGCCGAATGGAAGGAGATATCTGCTCAAAACTTTCTGTGCAGGTGCAGACAGTGGCACCCGACATGCCTGCGTTGTCGTTTTCCGCCGGGCACTCTTTGGGACGGAGCAGCACGCAGAAACACCTAGATTGATGATAAGCTCCTTTTGTCATTGACCGCGACGAACATAGAAGATACACAAACTTCTTGCAATTCCGGCCGAATGGAAGGAGATATCTGCTCAAAACTTTCTGTGCAGGTGTAGACAGTGGCACCCGACATGCCTGCGTTGTCGTTTTCCGCCGGGCACTCTTTGGGCCGGCGCAGCACGCAGAAACACCTAGATTGAAGATAAGCGCCTTTTTGTCATTGACCGCGACCTACATTGAAGATGCACAATCTTCTTTCAATTCCGGCCGAACGGAAGGAGATATCTGCTCAAAACATTCTGTGCAGGTGCAGACAGTGGCACCCGACATGCCTGCGTTGTCGTTTTCCGCCGGGCAGTCTTTGGGCCGGCGCAGAACGCAGAAACACCTAGATTGAAGATAAGCGCCTTTTTGTCATTTACCGCGACCTACATTGAAGATGCACAATCTTCTTTCAATTCCCTCCGAACGGAAGGAGATATCTGCTCAAAACTTTCTGTGCAGGTGCAGACAGTGGCACTCGACATGCCTGCGTTGTCGTTTTCCGCCGGGCACTCTTTGGGCCGGCGCAGCACGCAGAAACACCTAGATTGAAGATAAGCGCCTTTTGCCATTGACCGCGACGAAAATAGAAGATGCACAAACGTCTTGCAATTCCGGCCGAATGGAAGGAGATATCTGCTCAAAACTTTCTGTGCAGGTGCAGACAGTGGCACCCGACATGCCTGCGTTGTCGTTTTCCGCCGGGCACTCTTTGGGCCGGAGCAGCATGCAGAAACACCTAGATTGAAGATAAGCGCCTTTTTGTCATTGACCGCGACCTACATTGCAGATGCACAAACGTCTTGCAATTCCGGCCGAACGAAAGAAGATATCTGCTCAAAACATACTGTGCAGGTGCAGACAGTGGCACCCGACATGCCTGCGTTGTCGTTTTCCGCCGGGCACTCTTTGGGCCGGCGCAGCACGCAGAAACACCTAGATTGAAGATAAGCGCCTTTTTGTCATTGACCGCGACCTACATTGAAGATGCACAATCTTCTTTCAATTCCGGCCGAACGGAAGGAGATATCTGCTCAAAACTTTCTGTGCAGGTGCAGACAGTGGCACCCGAAATGCCTGCGTTGTCGTTTTCCGCCGGGCACTCTTTGGGCCGGCGCAGCACGCAGAAACACCTAGATTGAAGATAAGCGCCTTTTGCCATTGACCGCGACGAACATAGAAGATGCACAAACGTCTTGCAATTCCGGCCGAATGGAAGGAGATATCTGCTCAAAACTTTCTGTGCAGGTGTAGACAGTGGCACCCGACATGCCTGCGTTGTCGTTTTCCGCCGGGCACTCTTTGGGCCGGCGCAGCACGCAGAAACACCTAGATTGAAGATAAGCGCCTTTTTGTCATTGACCGCGACCTACATTGAAGATGCACAATCTTCTTTCAATTCCGGCCGAACGGAAGGAGATATCTGCTCAAAACATTCTGTGCAGGTGCAGACAGTGGCACCCGACATGCCTGCGTTGTCGTTTTCCGCCGGGCACTCTTTGAGCCGGAGCTGCACGCAGAAACACCTACATTGAAGATAAGCGCCTTTTGCCATTGACCGCGACAAACATAGAAGATGCACAATCTTCTTTCAATTACGGCCGAACGGAAGGAGATATCTGCTCAAAACTTTCTGTGCAGGTGCAGACAGTGGCACCCGACATGCCTGCGTTGTCGTTTTCCGCCGGGCACTCTTTGGGCCGGCGCAGCACGCAGAAACACCTAGATTGAAGATAAGCGCCTTTTTGTTATTGACCGCGACCTACATTGAAGATGCACAATCTTCTTTCAATTCCGGCCGAACGGAAGGAGATATCTGCTCAAAACTTTCTGTGCAGGTGCAGACAGTGGCACTCGACATGCCTGCGTTGTCGTTTTCCGCCGGGCACTCTTTGGGCCGGCGCAGCACGCAGAAACACCTAGATTGAAGATAAGCGCCTTTTGCTATTGACCGCGACGAACATAGAAGATGCACAAACGTCTTGCAATTCCGGCCGAATGGAAGGAGATATCTGCTTAAAACTTTCTGTGCAGGTGCAGACAGTGGCACCCGACATGCCTGCGTTGTCGTTTTCCGCCGGGCACTCTTTGGGCCGGAGCAGCACGCAGAAACACCTAGATTGAAGATAAGCGCCTTTTGCCATTGACCGCGACGAACATAGAAGATGCACAAACGTCTTGCAATTCCGGCCGAATGGAAGGAGATATCTGCTCAAACCTTTCTGTGCAGGTGCAGACAGTGGCACCCGACATGCCTGCATTGTCGTTTTCAGCCGGGCACTCTTTGGGCCGGCGCAGCACGCAGAAACACCTAGATTGCAGATAAGGGCTTTTTGACATTGACCGCGACCAATATTGAAGATGCACGAACGTCTTGCAATTCCGGCCGAACGAAAGAAGATATCTGCTTAAAACTTTCTGTGCAGGTGCAGACAGTGGCACCCGACATGCCTGCGTTGTCGTTTTCCGCCGGGCACTCTTTGGGCCGGAGCAGCACGCAGAAACACCTAGATTGAAGATAAGCTCCTTTTGTCATTGACCGCGACGAACATAGAAGATGCACAAACTTCTTGCAATTCCGGCCGAATGGAAGGAGATATCTGCTCAAAACTTTCTGTGCAGGTGCAGACAGTGGCACTCGACATGCCTGCGTTGTCGTTTTCCGCCGGGCACTCTTTGGGCCGGCGCAGCACGCAGAAACACCTAGATTGAAGATAAGCGCCTTTTGCCATTGACCGCGACGAACATAGAAGATGCACAAACGTCTTGCAATTCCGGCCGAATGGAAGGAGATATCTGCTCAAACCTTTCTGTGCAGGTGCAGACAGTGGCACCCGACATGCCTGCATTGTCGTTTTCAGCCGGGCACTCTTTGGGCCGGCGCAGCACGCAGAAACACCTAGATTGCAGATAAGGGCTTTTTGACATTGACCGCGACCAATATTGAAGATGCACGAACGTCTTGCAATTCCGGCCGAACGAAAGAAGATATCTGCTTAAAACTTTCTGTGCAGGTGCAGACAGTGGCACCCGACATGCCTGCGTTGTCGTTTTCCGCCGGGCACTCTTTGGGCCGGAGCAGCACGCAGAAACACCTAGATTGAAGATAAGCTCCTTTTGTCATTGACCGCGACGAACATAGAAGATGCACAAACTTCTTGCAATTCCGGCCGAATGGAAGGAGATATCTGCTCAAAACTTTCTGTGCAGGTGTAGACAGTGGCACCCGACATGCCTGCGTTGTCGTTTTCCGCCGGGCACTCTTTGGGCCGGCGCAGCACGCAGAAACACCTATATTGAAGATAAGCGCCTTTTTGTCATTGACCGCGACCTACATTGAAGATGCACAATCTTCTTTCAATTCCGGCCGAACGGAAGGAGATATTTGCTCAAAACATTCTGTGCAGGTGCAGACAGTGGCACCCGACATGCCTGCGTTGTCGTTTTCCGCCGGGCACTCTTTGGGCCGGCGCAGCACGCAGAAACACCTAGATTGAAGATAAGCGCCTTTTTGTCATTGACCGCGACCTACATTGAAGATGCACAATCTTCTTTCAATTCCGGCCGAACGGAAGGAGATATCTGCTCAAAACTTTCTGTGCAGGTGCAGACAGTGGCACTCGACATGCCTGCGTTGTCGTTTTCCGCCGGGCACTCTTTGGGCCGGCGCAGCACGCAGAAACACCTAGATTGAAGATAAGCGCCTTTTGCCATTGACCGCGACGAAAATAGAAGATGCACAAACGTCTTGCAATTCCGGCCGAATGGAAGGAGATATCTGCTCAAAACTTTCTGTGCAGGTGCAGACAGTGGCACCCGACATGCCTGCGTTGTCGTTTTCCGCCGGGCACTCTTTGGGCCGGAGCAGCACGCAGAAACACCTAGATTGAAGATAAGCGCCTTTTTGTCATTGACCGCGACCTACATTGCAGATGCACAAACGTCTTTCAATTCCGGCCGAACGAAAGAAGATATCTGCTCAAAACATACTGTGCAGGTGCAGACAGTGGCACCCGACATGCCTGCATTGTCGTTTTCCGCCGGGCACTCTTTGGGCCGGCGCAGCACGCAGAAACACCTAGATTGAAGATAAGCGCCTTTTTGTCATTGACCGCGACCTACATTGAAGATGCACAATCTTCTTTCAATTCCGGCCGAACAGAAGGAGATATCTGCTCAAAACTTTCTGTGCAGGTGCAGACAGTGGCACTCGACATGCCTGCGTTGTCGTTATCCGCCGGGCACTCTTTGGGCCGGCGCAGCACGCAGAAACACCTAGATTGAAGATAAGCGCCTTTTGCCATTGACCGCGACGAAAATAGAAGATGCACAAACGTCTTGCAATTCCGGCCGAATGGAAGGAGATATCTGCTCAAAACTTTCTGTGCAGGTGCAGACAGTGGCACCCGACATGCCTGCGTTGTCGTTTTCCGCCGGGCACTCTTTGGGCCGGAGCAGCACGCAGAAACACCTAGATTGAAGATAAGCGCCTTTTTGTCATTGACCGCGACCTACATTGCAGATGCACAAACGTCTTGCAATTCCGGCCGAACGAAAGAAGATATCTGCTCAAAACATACTGTGCAGGTGCAGACAGTGGCACCCGACATGCCTGCGTTGTCGTTTTCCGCCGGGCACTCTTTGGGCCGGCGCAGCACGCAGAAACACCTAGATTGAAGATAAGCGCCTTTTTGTCATTGACCGCGACCTACATTGAAGATGCACAATCTTCTTTCAATTCCGGCCGAACGGAAGGAGATATCTGCTCAAAACTTTCTGTGCAGGTGCAGACAGTGGCACCCGACATGCCTGCGTTGTCGTTTTCCGCCGGGCACTCTTTGGGCCGGAGCAGCACGCAGAAACACCTAGATTGAAGATAAGCTCCTTTTGTCATTGACCGCGACGAACATAGAAGATGCACAAACTTCTTGCAATTCCGGCCGAATGGAAGGAGATATCAGCTCAAAACATTCTGTGCAGGTGCAGACAGTGGCACTCGACATGCCTGCGTTGTCGTTTTCCGCCGGGCACTCTTTGGGCCGGCGCAGCACGCAGAAACACCTAGATTGAAGATAAGCGCCTTTTGCCATTGACCGCGACGAAAATAGAAGATGCACAAACGTCTTGCAATTCCGGCCGAATGGAAGGAGATATCTGCTCAAAACTTTCTGTGCAGGTGCAGACAGTGGCACCCGACATGCCTGCGTTGTCGTTTTCCGCCGGGCACTCTTTGGGCCGGAGCAGCACGCAGAAACACCTAGATTGAAGATAAGCGCCTTTTTGTCATTGACCGCGACCTACATTGCAGATGCACAAACGTCTTGCAATTCCGGCCGAACGAAAGAAGATATCTGCTCAAAACATACTGTGCAGGTGCAGACAGTGGCACCCGACATGCCTGCGTTGTCGTTTTCCGCCGGGCACTCTTTGGGCCGGCGCAGCACGCAGAAACACCTAGATTGAAGATAAGCGCCTTTTTGTCATTGACCGCGACCTACATTGAAGATGCACAATCTTCTTTCAATTCCGGCCGAACGGAAGGAGATATCTGCTCAAAACTTTCTGTGCAGGTGCAGACAGTGGCACCCGACATGCCTGCGTTGTCGTTTTCCGCCGGGCACTCTTTGGGCCGGAGCAGCACGCAGAAACACCTAGATTGAAGATAAGCTCCTTTTGTCATTGACCGCGACGAACATAGAAGATGCACAAACTTCTTGCAATTCCGGCCGAATGGAAGGAGATATCAGCTCAAAACATTCTGTGCAGGTGCAGACAGTGGCACTCGACATGCCTGCGTTGTCGTTTTCCGCCGGGCACTCTTTGGGCCGGCGCAGCACGCAGAAACACCTAGATTGAAGATAAGCGCCTTTTGCCATTGACCGCGACGAAAATAGAAGATGCACAAACGTCTTGCAATTCCGGCCGAATGGAAGGAGATATCTGCTCAAAACTTTCTGTGCAGGTGCAGACAGTGGCACCCGACATGCCTGCGTTGTCGTTTTCCGCCGGGCACTCTTTGGGCCGGAGCAGCACGCAGAAACACCTAGATTGAAGATAAGCGCCTTTTTGTCATTGACCGCGACCTACATTGCAGATGCACAAACGTCTTGCAATTCCGGCCGAACGAAAGAAGATATCTGCTCAAAACATACTGTGCAGGTGCAGACAGTGGCACCCGACATGCCTGCGTTGTCGTTTTCCGCCGGGCACTCTTTGGGCCGGCGCAGCACGCAGAAACACCTAGATTGAAGATAAGCGCCTTTTTGTCATTGACCGCGACCTACATTGAAGATGCACAATCTTCTTTCAATTCCGGCCGAACGGAAGGAGATATCTGCTCAAAACTTTCTGTGCAGGTGCAGACAGTGGCACCCGACATGCCTGCGTTGTCGTTTTCCGCCGGGCACTCTTTGGGCCGGAGCAGCACGCAGAAACACCTAGATTGAAGATAAGCTCCTTTTGTCATTGACCGCGACGAACATAGAAGATGCACAAACTTCTTGCAATTCCGGCCGAATGGAAGGAGATATCTGCTCAAAACATTCTGTGCAGGTGCAGACAGTGGCACTCGACATGCCTGCGTTGTCGTTTTCTGCCGGGCACTCTTTGGGCCGGCGCAGCACGCAGAAACACCTAGATTGAAGATAAGCGCCTTTTGCCATTGACCGCGACGAAAATAGAAGATGCACAAACGTCTTGCAATTCCGGCCGAATGGAAGGAGATATCTGCTCAAAACTTTCTGTGCAGGTGCAGACAGTGGCACCCGACATGCCTGCGTTGTCGTTTTCCGCCGGGCACTCTTTGGGCCGGAGCAGCACGCAGAAACACCTAGATTGAAGATAAGCGCCTTTTTGTCATTGACCGCGACCTACATTGCAGATGCACAAACGTCTTGCAATTCCGGCCGAACGAAAGAAGATATCTGCTCAAAACATACTGTGCAGGTGCAGACAGTGGCACCCGACATGCCTGCGTTGTCGTTTTCCGCCGGGCACTCTTTGGGCCGGCGCAGCACGCAGAAACACCTAGATTGAAGATAAGCGCCTTTTTGTCATTGACCGCGACCTACATTGAAGATGCACAATCTTCTTTCAATTCCGGCCGAACGGAAGGAGATATCTGCTCAAAACATTCTGTGCAGGTGCAGACAGTGGCACCCGACATGCCTGCGTTGTCGTTTTCCGCCGGGCACTCTTTGGGCCGGAGCAGCACGCAGAAACACCTAGATTGAAGATAAGCGCCTTTTTGTCATTGTCCGCGACCTACATTGAAGATGCACAATCTTCTTTCAATTCCGGCCGAACGGAAGGAGATATCTGCTCAAAACTTTCTGTGCAGGTGCAGACAGTGGCACCCGACATGCCTGCGTTGTCGTTTTCCGCCGGGCACTCTTTGGGCCGGCGCAGCACGCAGAAACACCTAGATTGAAGATAAGCGCCTTTTTGTCATTGACCGCGACCTACATTGCAGATGCACAAACGTCTTTCAATTCCGGCCGAACGAAAGAAGATATCTGCTCAAAACATACTGTGCAGGTGCAGACAGTGGCACCCGACATGCCTGCATTGTCGTTTTCCGCCGGGCACTCTTTGGGCCGGCGCAGCACGCAGAAACACCTAGATTGAAGATAAGCGCCTTTTTGTCATTGACCGCGACCTACATTGAAGATGCACAATCTTCTTTCAATTCCGGCCGAACAGAAGGAGATATCTGCTCAAAACTTTCTGTGCAGGTGCAGACAGTGGCACTCGACATGCCTGCGTTGTCGTTATCCGCCGGGCACTCTTTGGGCCGGCGCAGCACGCAGAAACACCTAGATTGAAGATAAGCGCCTTTTGCCATTGACCGCGACGAAAATAGAAGATGCACAAACGTCTTGCAATTCCGGCCGAATGGAAGGAGATATCTGCTCAAAACTTTCTGTGCAGGTGCAGACAGTGGCACCCGACATGCCTGCGTTGTCGTTTTCCGCCGGGCACTCTTTGGGCCGGAGCAGCACGCAGAAACACCTAGATTGAAGATAAGCGCCTTTTTGTCATTGACCGCGACCTACATTGCAGATGCACAAACGTCTTGCAATTCCGGCCGAACGAAAGAAGATATCTGCTCAAAACATACTGTGCAGGTGCAGACAGTGGCACCCGACATGCCTGCGTTGTCGTTTTCCGCCGGGCACTCTTTGGGCCGGCGCAGCACGCAGAAACACCTAGATTGAAGATAAGCGCCTTTTTGTCATTGACCGCGACCTACATTGAAGATGCACAATCTTCTTTCAATTCCGGCCGAACGGAAGGAGATATCTGCTCAAAACTTTCTATGCAGGTGCAGACAGTGGCACCCGACATGCCTGCGTTGTCGTTTTCCGCCGGGCACTCTTTGGGCCGGAGCAGCACGCAGAAACACCTAGATTGAAGATAAGCTCCTTTTGTCATTGACCGCGACGAACATAGAAGATGCACAAACTTCTTGCAATTCCGGCCGAATGGAAGGAGATATCTGCTCAAAACATTCTGTGCAGGTGCAGACAGTGGCACTCGACATGCCTGCGTTGTCGTTTTCCGCCGGGCACTCTTTGGGCCGGCGCAGCACGCAGAAACACCTAGATTGAAGATAAGCGCCTTTTGCCATTGACCGCGACGAAAATAGAAGATGCACAAACGTCTTGCAATTCCGGCCGAATGGAAGGAGATATCTGCTCAAAACTTTCTGTGCAGGTGCAGACAGTGGCACCCGACATGCCTGCGTTGTCGTTTTCCGCCGGGCACTCTTTGGGCCGGAGCAGCACGCAGAAACACCTAGATTGAAGATAAGCGCCTTTTTGTCATTGACCGCGACCTACATTGCAGATGCACAAACGTCTTGCAATTCCGGCCGAACGAAAGAAGATATCTGCTCAAAACATACTGTGCAGGTGCAGACAGTGGCACCCGACATGCCTGCGTTGTCGTTTTCCGCCGGGCACTCTTTGGGCCGGCGCAGCACGCAGAAACACCTAGATTGAAGATAAGCGCCTTTTTGTCATTGACCGCGACCTACATTGAAGATGCACAATCTTCTTTCAATTCCGGCCGAACGGAAGGAGATATCTGCTCAAAACTTTCTATGCAGGTGCAGACAGTGGCACCCGACATGCCTGCGTTGTCGTTTTCCGCCGGGCACTCTTTGGGCCGGAGCAGCACGCAGAAACACCTAGATTGAAGATAAGCTCCTTTTGTCATTGACCGCGACGAACATAGAAGATGCACAAACTTCTTGCAATTCCGGCCGAATGGAAGGAGATATCTGCTCAAAACATTCTGTGCAGGTGCAGACAGTGGCACTCGACATGCCTGCGTTGTCGTTTTCCGCCGGGCACTCTTTGGGCCGGCGCAGCACGCAGAAACACCTAGATTGAAGATAAGCGCCTTTTGCCATTGACCGCGACGAAAATAGAAGATGCACAAACGTCTTGCAATTCCGGCCGAATGGAAGGAGATATCTGCTCAAAACTTTCTGTGCAGGTGCAGACAGTGGCACCCGACATGCCTGCGTTGTCGTTTTCCGCCGGGCACTCTTTGGGCCGGAGCAGCACGCAGAAACACCTAGATTGAAGATAAGCGCCTTTTTGTCATTGACCGCGACCTACATTGCAGATGCACAAACGTCTTGCAATTCCGGCCGAACGAAAGAAGATATCTGCTCAAAACATACTGTGCAGGTGCAGACAGTGGCACCCGACATGCCTGCGTTGTCGTTTTCCGCCGGGCACTCTTTGGGCCGGCGCAGCACGCAGAAACACCTAGATTGAAGATAAGCGCCTTTTTGTCATTGACCGCGACCTACATTGAAGATGCACAATCTTCTTTCAATTCCGGCCGAACAGAAGGAGATATCTGCTCAAAACTTTCTGTGCAGGTGCAGACAGTGGCACTCGACATGCCTGCGTTGTCGTTATCCGCCGGGCACTCTTTGGGCCGGCGCAGCACGCAGAAACACCTAGATTGAAGATAAGCGCCTTTTGCCATTGACCGCGACGAAAATAGAAGATGCACAAACGTCTTGCAATTCCGGCCGAATGGAAGGAGATATCTGCTCAAAACTTTCTGTGCAGGTGCAGACAGTGGCACCCGACATGCCTGCGTTGTCGTTTTCCGCCGGGCACTCTTTGGGCCGGAGCAGCACGCAGAAACACCTAGATTGAAGATAAGCGCCTTTTTGTCATTGACCGCGACCTACATTGCAGATGCACAAACGTCTTGCAATTCCGGCCGAACGAAAGAAGATATCTGCTCAAAACATACTGTGCAGGTGCAGACAGTGGCACCCGACATGCCTGCGTTGTCGTTTTCCGCCGGGCACTCTTTGGGCCGGCGCAGCACGCAGAAACACCTAGATTGAAGATAAGCGCCTTTTTGTCATTGACCGCGACCTACATTGAAGATGCACAATCTTCTTTCAATTCCGGCCGAACGGAAGGAGATATCTGCTCAAAACTTTCTGTGCAGGTGCAGACAGTGGCACCCGACATGCCTGCGTTGTCGTTTTCCGCCGGGCACTCTTTGGGCCGGAGCAGCACGCAGAAACACCTAGATTGAAGATAAGCTCCTTTTGTCATTGACCGCGACGAACATAGAAGATGCACAAACTTCTTGCAATTCCGGCCGAATGGAAGGAGATATCAGCTCAAAACATTCTGTGCAGGTGCAGACAATGGCACTCGACATGCCTGCGTTGTCGTTTTCCGCCGGGCACTCTTTGGGCCGGCGCAGCACGCAGAAACACCTAGATTGAAGATAAGCGCCTTTTGCCATTGACCGCGACGAAAATAGAAGATGCACAAACGTCTTGCAATTCCGGCCGAATGGAAGGAGATATCTGCTCAAAACTTTCTGTGCAGGTGCAGACAGTGGCACCCGACATGCCTGCGTTGTCGTTTTCCGCCGGGCACTCTTTGGGCCGGAGCAGCACGCAGAAACACCTAGATTGAAGATAAGCGCCTTTTTGTCATTGACCGCGACCTACATTGCAGATGCACAAACGTCTTGCAATTCCGGCCGAACGAAAGAAGATATCTGCTCAAAACATACTGTGCAGGTGCAGACAGTGGCACCCGACATGCCTGCGTTGTCGTTTTCCGCCGGGCACTCTTTGGGCCGGCGCAGCACGCAGAAACACCTAGATTGAAGATAAGCGCCTTTTTGTCATTGACCGCGACCTACATTGAAGATGCACAATCTTCTTTCAATTCCGGCCGAACAGAAGGAGATATCTGCTCAAAACTTTCTGTGCAGGTGCAGACAGTGGCACTCGACATGCCTGCGTTGTCGTTATCCGCCGGGCACTCTTTGGGCCGGCGCAGCACGCAGAAACACCTAGATTGAAGATAAGCGCCTTTTGCCATTGACCGCGACGAAAATAGAAGATGCACAAACGTCTTGCAATTCCGGCCGAATGGAAGGAGATATCTGCTCAAAACTTTCTGTGCAGGTGCAGACAGTGGCACCCGACATGCCTGCGTTGTCGTTTTCCGCCGGGCACTCTTTGGGCCGGAGCAGCACGCAGAAACACCTAGATTGAAGATAAGCGCCTTTTTGTCATTGACCGCGACCTACATTGCAGATGCACAAACGTCTTGCAATTCCGGCCGAACGAAAGAAGATATCTGCTCAAAACATACTGTGCAGGTGCAGACAGTGGCACCCGACATGCCTGCGTTGTCGTTTTCCGCCGGGCACTCTTTGGGCCGGCGCAGCACGCAGAAACACCTAGATTGAAGATAAGCGCCTTTTTGTCATTGACCGCGACCTACATTGAAGATGCACAATCTTCTTTCAATTCCGGCCGAACGGAAGGAGATATCTGCTCAAAACTTTCTGTGCAGGTGCAGACAGTGGCACCCGACATGCCTGCGTTGTCGTTTTCCGCCGGGCACTCTTTGGGCCGGAGCAGCACGCAGAAACACCTAGATTGAAGATAAGCTCCTTTTGTCATTGACCGCGACGAACATAGAAGATGCACAAACTTCTTGCAATTCCGGCCGAATGGAAGGAGATATCTGCTCAAAACATTCTGTGCAGGTGCAGACAGTGGCACTCGACATGCCTGCGTTGTCGTTTTCTGCCGGGCACTCTTTGGGCCGGCGCAGCACGCAGAAACACCTAGATTGAAGATAAGCGCCTTTTGCCATTGACCGCGACGAAAATAGAAGATGCACAAACGTCTTGCAATTCCGGCCGAATGGAAGGAGATATCTGCTCAAAACTTTCTGTGCAGGTGCAGACAGTGGCACCCGACATGCCTGCGTTGTCGTTTTCCGCCGGGCACTCTTTGGGCCGGAGCAGCACGCAGAAACACCTAGATTGAAGATAAGCGCCTTTTTGTCATTGACCGCGACCTACATTGCAGATGCACAAACGTCTTGCAATTCCGGCCGAACGAAAGAAGATATCTGCTCAAAACATACTGTGCAGGTGCAGACAGTGGCACCCGACATGCCTGCGTTGTCGTTTTCCGCCGGGCACTCTTTGGGCCGGCGCAGCACGCAGAAACACCTAGATTGAAGATAAGCGCCTTTTTGTCATTGACCGCGACCTACATTGAAGATGCACAATCTTCTTTCAATTCCGGCCGAACGGAAGGAGATATCTGCTCAAAACATTCTGTGCAGGTGCAGACAGTGGCACCCGACATGCCTGCGTTGTCGTTTTCCGCCGGGCACTCTTTGGGCCGGAGCAGCACGCAGAAACACCTAGATTGAAGATAAGCGCCTTTTTGTCATTGTCCGCGACCTACATTGAAGATGCACAATCTTCTTTCAATTCCGGCCGAACGGAAGGAGATATCTGCTCAAAACTTTCTGTGCAGGTGCAGACAGTGGCACCCGACATGCCTGCGTTGTCGTTTTCCGCCGGGCACTCTTTGGGCCGGCGCAGCACGCAGAAACACCTAGATTGAAGATAAGCGCCTTTTTGTCATTGACCGCGACCTACATTGCAGATGCACAAACGTCTTTCAATTCCGGCCGAACGAAAGAAGATATCTGCTCAAAACATACTGTGCAGGTGCAGACAGTGGCACCCGACATGCCTGCATTGTCGTTTTCCGCCGGGCACTCTTTGGGCCGGCGCAGCACGCAGAAACACCTAGATTGAAGATAAGCGCCTTTTTGTCATTGACCGCGACCTACATTGAAGATGCACAATCTTCTTTCAATTCCGGCCGAACAGAAGGAGATATCTGCTCAAAACTTTCTGTGCAGGTGCAGACAGTGGCACTCGACATGCCTGCGTTGTCGTTATCCGCCGGGCACTCTTTGGGCCGGCGCAGCACGCAGAAACACCTAGATTGAAGATAAGCGCCTTTTGCCATTGACCGCGACGAAAATAGAAGATGCACAAACGTCTTGCAATTCCGGCCGAATGGAAGGAGATATCTGCTCAAAACTTTCTGTGCAGGTGCAGACAGTGGCACCCGACATGCCTGCGTTGTCGTTTTCCGCCGGGCACTCTTTGGGCCGGAGCAGCACGCAGAAACACCTAGATTGAAGATAAGCGCCTTTTTGTCATTGACCGCGACCTACATTGCAGATGCACAAACGTCTTGCAATTCCGGCCGAACGAAAGAAGATATCTGCTCAAAACATACTGTGCAGGTGCAGACAGTGGCACCCGACATGCCTGCGTTGTCGTTTTCCGCCGGGCACTCTTTGGGCCGGCGCAGCACGCAGAAACACCTAGATTGAAGATAAGCGCCTTTTTGTCATTGACCGCGACCTACATTGAAGATGCACAATCTTCTTTCAATTCCGGCCGAACAGAAGGAGATATCTGCTCAAAACTTTCTGTGCAGGTGCAGACAGTGGCACTCGACATGCCTGCGTTGTCGTTATCCGCCGGGCACTCTTTGGGCCGGCGCAGCACGCAGAAACACCTAGATTGAAGATAAGCGCCTTTTGCCATTGACCGCGACGAAAATAGAAGATGCACAAACGTCTTGCAATTCCGGCCGAATGGAAGGAGATATCTGCTCAAAACTTTCTGTGCAGGTGCAGACAGTGGCACCCGACATGCCTGCGTTGTCGTTTTCCGCCGGGCACTCTTTGGGCCGGAGCAGCACGCAGAAACACCTAGATTGAAGATAAGCGCCTTTTTGTCATTGACCGCGACCTACATTGCAGATGCACAAACGTCTTGCAATTCCGGCCGAACGAAAGAAGATATCTGCTCAAAACATACTGTGCAGGTGCAGACAGTGGCACCCGACATGCCTGCGTTGTCGTTTTCCGCCGGGCACTCTTTGGGCCGGCGCAGCACGCAGAAACACCTAGATTGAAGATAAGCGCCTTTTTGTCATTGACCGCGACCTACATTGAAGATGCACAATCTTCTTTCAATTCCGGCCGAACGGAAGGAGATATCTGCTCAAAACTTTCTGTGCAGGTGCAGACAGTGGCACCCGACATGCCTGCGTTGTCGTTTTCCGCCGGGCACTCTTTGGGCCGGAGCAGCACGCAGAAACACCTAGATTGAAGATAAGCTCCTTTTGTCATTGACCGCGACGAACATAGAAGATGCACAAACTTCTTGCAATTCCGGCCGAATGGAAGGAGATATCAGCTCAAAACATTCTGTGCAGGTGCAGACAGTGGCACTCGACATGCCTGCGTTGTCGTTTTCCGCCGGGCACTCTTTGGGCCGGCGCAGCACGCAGAAACACCTAGATTGAAGATAAGCGCCTTTTGCCATTGACCGCGACGAAAATAGAAGATGCACAAACGTCTTGCAATTCCGGCCGAATGGAAGGAGATATCTGCTCAAAACTTTCTGTGCAGGTGCAGACAGTGGCACCCGACATGCCTGCGTTGTCGTTTTCCGCCGGGCACTCTTTGGGCCGGAGCAGCACGCAGAAACACCTAGATTGAAGATAAGCGCCTTTTTGTCATTGACCGCGACCTACATTGCAGATGCACAAACGTCTTGCAATTCCGGCCGAACGAAAGAAGATATCTGCTCAAAACATACTGTGCAGGTGCAGACAGTGGCACCCGACATGCCTGCGTTGTCGTTTTCCGCCGGGCACTCTTTGGGCCGGCGCAGCACGCAGAAACACCTAGATTGAAGATAAGCGCCTTTTTGTCATTGACCGCGACCTACATTGAAGATGCACAATCTTCTTTCAATTCCGGCCGAACAGAAGGAGATATCTGCTCAAAACTTTCTGTGCAGGTGCAGACAGTGGCACTCGACATGCCTGCGTTGTCGTTATCCGCCGGGCACTCTTTGGGCCGGCGCAGCACGCAGAAACACCTAGATTGAAGATAAGCGCCTTTTGCCATTGACCGCGACGAAAATAGAAGATGCACAAACGTCTTGCAATTCCGGCCGAATGGAAGGAGATATCTGCTCAAAACTTTCTGTGCAGGTGCAGACAGTGGCACCCGACATGCCTGCGTTGTCGTTTTCCGCCGGGCACTCTTTGGGCCGGAGCAGCACGCAGAAACACCTAGATTGAAGATAAGCGCCTTTTTGTCATTGACCGCGACCTACATTGCAGATGCACAAACGTCTTGCAATTCCGGCCGAACGAAAGAAGATATCTGCTCAAAACATACTGTGCAGGTGCAGACAGTGGCACCCGACATGCCTGCGTTGTCGTTTTCCGCCGGGCACTCTTTGGGCCGGCGCAGCACGCAGAAACACCTAGATTGAAGATAAGCGCCTTTTTGTCATTGACCGCGACCTACATTGAAGATGCACAATCTTCTTTCAATTCCGGCCGAACGGAAGGAGATATCTGCTCAAAACTTTCTGTGCAGGTGCAGACAGTGGCACCCGACATGCCTGCGTTGTCGTTTTCCGCCGGGCACTCTTTGGGCCGGAGCAGCACGCAGAAACACCTAGATTGAAGATAAGCTCCTTTTGTCATTGACCGCGACGAACATAGAAGATGCACAAACTTCTTGCAATTCCGGCCGAATGGAAGGAGATATCTGCTCAAAACATTCTGTGCAGGTGCAGACAGTGGCACTCGACATGCCTGCGTTGTCGTTTTCTGCCGGGCACTCTTTGGGCCGGCGCAGCACGCAGAAACACCTAGATTGAAGATAAGCGCCTTTTGCCATTGACCGCGACGAAAATAGAAGATGCACAAACGTCTTGCAATTCCGGCCGAATGGAAGGAGATATCTGCTCAAAACTTTCTGTGCAGGTGCAGACAGTGGCACCCGACATGCCTGCGTTGTCGTTTTCCGCCGGGCACTCTTTGGGCCGGAGCAGCACGCAGAAACACCTAGATTGAAGATAAGCGCCTTTTTGTCATTGACCGCGACCTACATTGCAGATGCACAAACGTCTTGCAATTCCGGCCGAACGAAAGAAGATATCTGCTCAAAACATACTGTGCAGGTGCAGACAGTGGCACCCGACATGCCTGCGTTGTCGTTTTCCGCCGGGCACTCTTTGGGCCGGCGCAGCACGCAGAAACACCTAGATTGAAGATAAGCGCCTTTTTGTCATTGACCGCGACCTACATTGAAGATGCACAATCTTCTTTCAATTCCGGCCGAACGGAAGGAGATATCTGCTCAAAACATTCTGTGCAGGTGCAGACAGTGGCACCCGACATGCCTGCGTTGTCGTTTTCCGCCGGGCACTCTTTGGGCCGGAGCAGCACGCAGAAACACCTAGATTGAAGATAAGCGCCTTTTTGTCATTGTCCGCGACCTACATTGAAGATGCACAATCTTCTTTCAATTCCGGCCGAACGGAAGGAGATATCTGCTCAAAACTTTCTGTGCAGGTGCAGACAGTGGCACCCGACATGCCTGCGTTGTCGTTTTCCGCCGGGCACTCTTTGGGCCGGCGCAGCACGCAGAAACACCTAGATTGAAGATAAGCGCCTTTTTGTCATTGACCGCGACCTACATTGCAGATGCACAAACGTCTTTCAATTCCGGCCGAACGAAAGAAGATATCTGCTCAAAACATACTGTGCAGGTGCAGACAGTGGCACCCGACATGCCTGCATTGTCGTTTTCCGCCGGGCACTCTTTGGGCCGGCGCAGCACGCAGAAACACCTAGATTGAAGATAAGCGCCTTTTTGTCATTGACCGCGACCTACATTGAAGATGCACAATCTTCTTTCAATTCCGGCCGAACAGAAGGAGATATCTGCTCAAAACTTTCTGTGCAGGTGCAGACAGTGGCACTCGACATGCCTGCGTTGTCGTTATCCGCCGGGCACTCTTTGGGCCGGCGCAGCACGCAGAAACACCTAGATTGAAGATAAGCGCCTTTTGCCATTGACCGCGACGAAAATAGAAGATGCACAAACGTCTTGCAATTCCGGCCGAATGGAAGGAGATATCTGCTCAAAACTTTCTGTGCAGGTGCAGACAGTGGCACCCGACATGCCTGCGTTGTCGTTTTCCGCCGGGCACTCTTTGGGCCGGAGCAGCACGCAGAAACACCTAGATTGAAGATAAGCGCCTTTTTGTCATTGACCGCGACCTACATTGCAGATGCACAAACGTCTTGCAATTCCGGCCGAACGAAAGAAGATATCTGCTCAAAACATACTGTGCAGGTGCAGACAGTGGCACCCGACATGCCTGCGTTGTCGTTTTCCGCCGGGCACTCTTTGGGCCGGCGCAGCACGCAGAAACACCTAGATTGAAGATAAGCGCCTTTTTGTCATTGACCGCGACCTACATTGAAGATGCACAATCTTCTTTCAATTCCGGCCGAACGGAAGGAGATATCTGCTCAAAACTTTCTATGCAGGTGCAGACAGTGGCACCCGACATGCCTGCGTTGTCGTTTTCCGCCGGGCACTCTTTGGGCCGGAGCAGCACGCAGAAACACCTAGATTGAAGATAAGCTCCTTTTGTCATTGACCGCGACGAACATAGAAGATGCACAAACTTCTTGCAATTCCGGCCGAATGGAAGGAGATATCTGCTCAAAACATTCTGTGCAGGTGCAGACAGTGGCACTCGACATGCCTGCGTTGTCGTTTTCCGCCGGGCACTCTTTGGGCCGGCGCAGCACGCAGAAACACCTAGATTGAAGATAAGCGCCTTTTGCCATTGACCGCGACGAAAATAGAAGATGCACAAACGTCTTGCAATTCCGGCCGAATGGAAGGAGATATCTGCTCAAAACTTTCTGTGCAGGTGCAGACAGTGGCACCCGACATGCCTGCGTTGTCGTTTTCCGCCGGGCACTCTTTGGGCCGGAGCAGCACGCAGAAACACCTAGATTGAAGATAAGCGCCTTTTTGTCATTGACCGCGACCTACATTGCAGATGCACAAACGTCTTGCAATTCCGGCCGAACGAAAGAAGATATCTGCTCAAAACATACTGTGCAGGTGCAGACAGTGGCACCCGACATGCCTGCGTTGTCGTTTTCCGCCGGGCACTCTTTGGGCCGGCGCAGCACGCAGAAACACCTAGATTGAAGATAAGCGCCTTTTTGTCATTGACCGCGACCTACATTGAAGATGCACAATCTTCTTTCAATTCCGGCCGAACAGAAGGAGATATCTGCTCAAAACTTTCTGTGCAGGTGCAGACAGTGGCACTCGACATGCCTGCGTTGTCGTTATCCGCCGGGCACTCTTTGGGCCGGCGCAGCACGCAGAAACACCTAGATTGAAGATAAGCGCCTTTTGCCATTGACCGCGACGAAAATAGAAGATGCACAAACGTCTTGCAATTCCGGCCGAATGGAAGGAGATATCTGCTCAAAACTTTCTGTGCAGGTGCAGACAGTGGCACCCGACATGCCTGCGTTGTCGTTTTCCGCCGGGCACTCTTTGGGCCGGAGCAGCACGCAGAAACACCTAGATTGAAGATAAGCGCCTTTTTGTCATTGACCGTGACCTACATTGCAGATGCACAAACGTCTTGCAATTCCGGCCGAACGAAAGAAGATATCTGCTCAAAACATACTGTGCAGGTGCAGACAGTGGCACCCGACATGCCTGCGTTGTCGTTTTCCGCCGGGCACTCTTTGGGCCGGCGCAGCACGCAGAAACACCTAGATTGAAGATAAGCGCCTTTTTGTCATTGACCGCGACCTACATTGAAGATGCACAATCTTCTTTCAATTCCGGCCGAACGGAAGGAGATATCTGCTCAAAACTTTCTGTGCAGGTGCAGACAGTGGCACCCGACATGCCTGCGTTGTCGTTTTCCGCCGGGCACTCTTTGGGCCGGAGCAGCACGCAGAAACACCTAGATTGAAGATAAGCTCCTTTTGTCATTGACCGCGACGAACATAGAAGATGCACAAACTTCTTGCAATTCCGGCCGAATGGAAGGAGATATCAGCTCAAAACATTCTGTGCAGGTGCAGACAGTGGCACTCGACATGCCTGCGTTGTCGTTTTCCGCCGGGCACTCTTTGGGCCGGCGCAGCACGCAGAAACACCTAGATTGAAGATAAGCGCCTTTTGCCATTGACCGCGACGAAAATAGAAGATGCACAAACGTCTTGCAATTCCGGCCGAATGGAAGGAGATATCTGCTCAAAACTTTCTGTGCAGGTGCAGACAGTGGCACCCGACATGCCTGCGTTGTCGTTTTCCGCCGGGCACTCTTTGGGCCGGAGCAGCACGCAGAAACACCTAGATTGAAGATAAGCGCCTTTTTGTCATTGACCGCGACCTACATTGCAGATGCACAAACGTCTTGCAATTCCGGCCGAACGAAAGAAGATATCTGCTCAAAACATACTGTGCAGGTGCAGACAGTGGCACCCGACATGCCTGCGTTGTCGTTTTCCGCCGGGCACTCTTTGGGCCGGCGCAGCACGCAGAAACACCTAGATTGAAGATAAGCGCCTTTTTGTCATTGACCGCGACCTACATTGAAGATGCACAATCTTCTTTCAATTCCGGCCGAACAGAAGGAGATATCTGCTCAAAACTTTCTGTGCAGGTGCAGACAGTGGCACTCGACATGCCTGCGTTGTCGTTATCCGCCGGGCACTCTTTGGGCCGGCGCAGCACGCAGAAACACCTAGATTGAAGATAAGCGCCTTTTGCCATTGACCGCGACGAAAATAGAAGATGCACAAACGTCTTGCAATTCCGGCCGAATGGAAGGAGATATCTGCTCAAAACTTTCTGTGCAGGTGCAGACAGTGGCACCCGACATGCCTGCGTTGTCGTTTTCCGCCGGGCACTCTTTGGGCCGGAGCAGCACGCAGAAACACCTAGATTGAAGATAAGCGCCTTTTTTTCATTGACCGCGACCTACATTGCAGATGCACAAACGTCTTGCAATTCCGGCCGAACGAAAGAAGATATCTGCTCAAAACATACTGTGCAGGTGCAGACAGTGGCACCCGACATGCCTGCGTTGTCGTTTTCCGCCGGGCACTCTTTGGGCCGGCGCAGCACGCAGAAACACCTAGATTGAAGATAAGCGCCTTTTTGTCATTGACCGCGACCTACATTGAAGATGCACAATCTTCTTTCAATTCCGGCCGAACGGAAGGAGATATCTGCTCAAAACTTTCTGTGCAGGTGCAGACAGTGGCACCCGACATGCCTGCGTTGTCGTTTTCCGCCGGGCACTCTTTGGGCCGGAGCAGCACGCAGAAACACCTAGATTGAAGATAAGCTCCTTTTGTCATTGACCGCGACGAACATAGAAGATGCACAAACTTCTTGCAATTCCGGCCGAATGGAAGGAGATATCTGCTCAAAACATTCTGTGCAGGTGCAGACAGTGGCACTCGACATGCCTGCGTTGTCGTTTTCTGCCGGGCACTCTTTGGGCCGGCGCAGCACGCAGAAACACCTAGATTGAAGATAAGCGCCTTTTGCCATTGACCGCGACGAAAATAGAAGATGCACAAACGTCTTGCAATTCCGGCCGAATGGAAGGAGATATCTGCTCAAAACTTTCTGTGCAGGTGCAGACAGTGGCACCCGACATGCCTGCGTTGTCGTTTTCCGCCGGGCACTCTTTGGGCCGGAGCAGCACGCAGAAACACCTAGATTGAAGATAAGCGCCTTTTTGTCATTGACCGCGACCTACATTGCAGATGCACAAACGTCTTGCAATTCCGGCCGAACGAAAGAAGATATCTGCTCAAAACATACTGTGCAGGTGCAGACAGTGGCACCCGACATGCCTGCGTTGTCGTTTTCCGCCGGGCACTCTTTGGGCCGGCGCAGCACGCAGAAACACCTAGATTGAAGATAAGCGCCTTTTTGTCATTGACCGCGACCTACATTGAAGATGCACAATCTTCTTTCAATTCCGGCCGAACGGAAGGAGATATCTGCTCAAAACATTCTGTGCAGGTGCAGACAGTGGCACCCGACATGCCTGCGTTGTCGTTTTCCGCCGGGCACTCTTTGGGCCGGAGCAGCACGCAGAAACACCTAGATTGAAGATAAGCGCCTTTTTGTCATTGTCCGCGACCTACATTGAAGATGCACAATCTTCTTTCAATTCCGGCCGAACGGAAGGAGATATCTGCTCAAAACTTTCTGTGCAGGTGCAGACAGTGGCACCCGACATGCCTGCGTTGTCGTTTTCCGCCGGGCACTCTTTGGGCCGGCGCAGCACGCAGAAACACCTAGATTGAAGATAAGCGCCTTTTGCCATTGACCGCGACGAACATAGAAGATGCCAAAACGTCTTGCAATTCCGGCCGAATGGAAGGAGATATCTGCTCAAAACTTTCTGTGCAGGTGCAGACAGTGGCACTCGACATGCCTGCGTTGTCGTTTTCCGCCGGGCACTCTTTGGGCCGGCGCAGCACGCAGAAACACCTAGATTGAAGATAAGCGCCTTTTGCCATTGACCGCGACGAACATAGAAGATGCACAAACGTCTTGCAATTCCGGCCGAATGGAAGGAGATATCTGCTCAAAACTTTCTGTGCAGGTGCAGACAGTGGCACCCGACATGCCTGCGTTGTCGTTTTCCGCCGGGCACTCTTTGGGCCGGAGCAGCACGCAGAAACACCTAGATTGATGATAAGCTCCTTTTGTCATTGACCGCGACGAACATAGAAGATACACAAACTTCTTGCAATTCCGGCCGAATGGAAGGAGATATCTGCTCAAAACTTTCTGTGCAGGTGTAGACAGTGGCACCCGACATGCCTGCGTTGTCGTTTTCCGCCGGGCACTCTTTGGGCCGGCGCAGCACGCAGAAACACCTAGATTGAAGATAAGCGCCTTTTTGTCATTGACCGCGACCTACATTGAAGATGCACAATCTTCTTTCAATTCCGGCCGAACGGAAGGAGATATCTGCTCAAAACATTCTGTGCAGGTGCAGACAGTGGCACCCGACATGCCTGCGTTGTCGTTTTCCGCCGGGCAGTCTTTGGGCCGGCGCAGAACGCAGAAACACCTAGATTGAAGATAAGCGCCTTTTTGTCATTTACCGCGACCTACATTGAAGATGCACAATCTTCTTTCAATTCCCTCCGAACGGAAGGAGATATCTGCTCAAAACTTTCTGTGCAGGTGCAGACAGTGGCACTCGACATGCCTACGTTGTCGTTTTCCGCCGGGCACTCTTTGGGCCGGCGCAGCACGCAGAAACACCTAGATTGAAGATAAGCGCCTTTTGCCATTGACCGCGACGAAAATAGAAGATGCACAAACGTCTTGCAATTCCGGCCGAATGGAAGGAGATATCTGCTCAAAACTTTCTGTGCAGGTGCAGACAGTGGCACCCGACATGCCTGCGTTGTCGTTTTCCGCCGGGCACTCTTTGGGCCGGAGCAGCACGCAGAAACACCTAGATTGAAGATAAGCGCCTTTTTGTCATTGACCGCGACCTACATTGCAGATGCACAAACGTCTTGCAATTCCGGCCGAACGAAAGAAGATATCTGCTCAAAACATACTGTGCAGGTGCAGACAGTGGCACCCGACATGCCTGCGTTGTCGTTTTCCGCCGGGCACTCTTTGGGCCGGCGCAGCACGCAGAAACACCTAGATTGAAGATAAGCGCCTTTTTGTCATTGACCGCGACCTACATTGAAGATGCACAATCTTCTTTCAATTCCGGCCGAACAGAAGGAGATATCTGCTCAAAACTTTCTGTGCAGGTGCAGACAGTGGCACTCGACATGCCTGCGTTGTCGTTATCCGCCGGGCACTCTTTGGGCCGGCGCAGCACGCAGAAACACCTAGATTGAAGATAAGCGCCTTTTGCCATTGACCGCGACGAAAATAGAAGATGCACAAACGTCTTGCAATTCCGGCCGAATGGAAGGAGATATCTGCTCAAAACTTTCTGTGCAGGTGCAGACAGTGGCACCCGACATGCCTGCGTTGTCGTTTTCCGCCGGGCACTCTTTGGGCCGGAGCAGCACGCAGAAACACCTAGATTGAAGATAAGCGCCTTTTTGTCATTGACCGCGACCTACATTGCAGATGCACAAACGTCTTGCAATTCCGGCCGAACGAAAGAAGATATCTGCTCAAAACATACTGTGCAGGTGCAGACAGTGGCACCCGACATGCCTGCGTTGTCGTTTTCCGCCGGGCACTCTTTGGGCCGGCGCAGCACGCAGAAACACCTAGATTGAAGATAAGCGCCTTTTTGTCATTGACCGCGACCTACATTGAAGATGCACAATCTTCTTTCAATTCCGGCCGAACGGAAGGAGATATCTGCTCAAAACTTTCTGTGCAGGTGCAGACAGTGGCACCCGACATGCCTGCGTTGTCGTTTTCCGCCGGGCACTCTTTGGGCCGGAGCAGCACGCAGAAACACCTAGATTGAAGATAAGCTCCTTTTGTCATTGACCGCGACGAACATAGAAGATGCACAAACTTCTTGCAATTCCGGCCGAATGGAAGGAGATATCTGCTCAAAACATTCTGTGCAGGTGCAGACAGTGGCACTCGACATGCCTGCGTTGTCGTTTTCTGCCGGGCACTCTTTGGGCCGGCGCAGCACGCAGAAACACCTAGATTGAAGATAAGCGCCTTTTGCCATTGACCGCGACGAAAATAGAAGATGCACAAACGTCTTGCAATTCCGGCCGAATGGAAGGAGATATCTGCTCAAAACTTTCTGTGCAGGTGCAGACAGTGGCACCCGACATGCCTGCGTTGTCGTTTTCCGCCGGGCACTCTTTGGGCCGGAGCAGCACGCAGAAACACCTAGATTGAAGATAAGCGCCTTTTTGTCATTGACCGCGACCTACATTGCAGATGCACAAACGTCTTGCAATTCCGGCCGAACGAAAGAAGATATCTGCTCAAAACATACTGTGCAGGTGCAGACAGTGGCACCCGACATGCCTGCGTTGTCGTTTTCCACCGGGCACTCTTTGGGCCGGCGCAGCACGCAGAAACACCTAGATTGAAGATAAGCGCCTTTTTGTCATTGACC
>NW_026607799.1:0-115093 GCF_029499605.1 Hyla sarda
CTCCTTAATTGGATCATTTGAGTAGCCAGCACACCTGTGCAGGTAGGGCATGACATGATAGGCAGCTGCCTTGATAGCGGGTGGGTGCTGAATGTTCCTAATTGACAAAATAAGATTAATGCTTATGAAGAAATATAAAATCTCATCCCTTCCCCAATATCGCGCCACACCCCTACCCCTTAATTCCCTGGTTGAACGTGATGGACATATGTCTTTTTTCGACCGTACTAACTATGTAACTATGTAACATAACATGGGGGGGGGGGGGGTCTCCTGGCTGTTCACACAGGTGTGTCATTGCTGTACATTGACCATGCATTGCTTCTGTGGTATTGCAAAGGCAAAGACAAATGCTTCCAGCCATCCATTGCACTAATGGATTGGTCATCAGCTGGCTGTCTATGTCCCGCATCAATATAGACCAAAGTACAGAGGGTTAGGCTATGCTATTGTGCACCTACCTGATGCATCAGAAGGTGCGAGGCCCTTGCTAAATTCTGTGCACAGACTTTGAGATCTATGCTTTAGACTGTATCTAAACCTGCTCCAACATGGACTGACATTCTGGCCTACTTTCAGCCGATGCGACTTGTCTGTCGCTGAACAGTCGCTTTTTATGTATTCAGCACCTATGTATAATGTTGTAAAAATGCTCTAGAAGCTAAAGTCGCAGAAATGTCACACATATTTGGCCTGCAACTTTCTGTGCGACAAATTCAGACAGGAAAAATCAGTATAAATCCTTAGAAAATTATCCCCCAGTGTCTCCATCTGCTGGCGGTATTGAATAAGCATTGCTGCACTGATGGGGTATGCATTAGACGAAAAAAAAGAAGAAAAAGAAGAATAATACGCCCAGAAAAGAGGCGAAAAGGAGAAAAACGTAAAAAAACGTGAAAAAAAAGTAAGAGGAAGAGAAGGGAAAAAAAGGTGGAAATGGGTTTAAAAGTGATTTCGGCGGAGAAATATATATATATATATATATATATATATATATATATATATATATATATATATGCGCACACACACACATAGATATAAACGTATTCTCCGTTGAGATATTGCAGCCGCTGCTGTGTCCAGGCCCAGGAGCCTTAGCACTGTGCTGTGATGTCACTCAATACCACTGACATCACTAGGTGTAAACAACATCTCTCCTTTGCTGTGTATGTGACTATGGAGCTGTTTGGTGATGTCGTCTATTACGGCCTTCATAGAAGCAACAGGAGATTGTTGCATCCATCTTGAACCCTCAGAACTACAGTGCTATGATGTCACTCACTTCCACAGGCCTTGCAGAGTGTAAACAACAACAACCCAGCTTTGTTGTGTATGTAACCAAAGGGATTTGTGATGTCACCTAGAACCTTCACAGCAGCGACAGCTTTATGAGGAGCATCAGCACTGCTCTGCCTGAGCAGAACCATCACCGCCATAGGTTGTCAAATAACCCGGATTTAACCCACACAGGTAAGTCCAATGGGGTGCAGGCATGTCCTCTATGCTTACAGCTTCCCGTGGGTGTTGGTTTGATACCGTTTGGGGACAGCCAAGGAGGCATCTGCAGGCAACAAAGGTAGGTGTGTGCTTGTGTGTGTGTTTCCTATGCAGATCCTAAGCCCAGTGTCACATGCAAGTAGGAGGAGTAAGAAGGGTTCCTGGCAAATCCGGGTTATGGATTGCATTTAAAAAGGCCCCGTGGGAGTGCAATGGGCCCCTGTCTTGCTGCTTAGCAATAATGGTATGGGTTTAGGTTCTGCTGTGTGTACTGGTGGTTGACTGCCCCCCAGCCCAGAGTGTGCATGGAAAATTGTCTGGCAGCCTCCCTGACAGCAAGCAGTGATAGTGCCCATGAAGGGGACCTTGTTGGGCCCGCCCCTTTCACGGTTATCGCTTCTCGGCCTTTTGGCTAAGATCAAGTGTAGTATCTGTTCTTATCAGTTTAATATCTGATACGTCCCCTATCTGGGGACCATATATTAAATGGATTTTTGAGAACGGGGGCCGATTTCGAAGCTTGCTTCCGTCGCCCTATGCATTGACCCGATATGGCAGTATCTTCGGGTACAGTGCACCACCCCCTTACAGGGTTAAAAAGAAAGATTCCTACTTTCATTGCTACCTGCTTGCTGGCTAGCCAGCTAGCCAGCCCTGTGGGCCTTGCTGCTGCTGCAGCCAATAAACAAAAGGTGGTGCTGCTGCTGCTTCTGCTGCTTCTGCTTCTGCTTGTGTCTGGCCCCTGTTGGAGCGTCCAGGCACAGGACTTCTGCTGCTGCTGACTAAATGGCCTCCTTAATTGGATCATTTGAGTAGCCAGCACACCTGTGCAGGTAGGGCATGACATGATAGGCAGCTGCCTTGATAGCGGGTGGGTGCTGAATGTTCCTAATTGACAAAATAAGATTAATGCTTATGAAGAAATATAAAATCTCATCCCTTCCCCAATATCGCGCCACACCCCTACCCCTTAATTCCCTGGTTGAACGTGATGGACATATGTCTTTTTTCGACCGTACTAACTATGTAACTATGTAACATAACATGGGGGGGGGGGGGGTCTCCTGGCTGTTCACACAGGTGTGTCATTGCTGTACATTGACCATGCATTGCTTCTGTGGTATTGCAAAGGCAAAGACAAATGCTTCCAGCCATCCATTGCACTAATGGATTGGTCATCAGCTGGCTGTCTATGTCCCGCATCAATATAGACCAAAGTACAGAGGGTTAGGCTATGCTATTGTGCACCTACCTGATGCATCAGAAGGTGCGAGGCCCTTGCTAAATTCTGTGCACAGACTTTGAGATCTATGCTTTAGACTGTATCTAAACCTGCTCCAACATGGACTGACATTCTGGCCTACTTTCAGCCGATGCGACTTGTCTGTCGCTGAACAGTCGCTTTTTATGTATTCAGCACCTATGTATAATGTTGTAAAAATGCTCTAGAAGCTAAAGTCGCAGAAATGTCACACATATTTGGCCTGCAACTTTCTGTGCGACAAATTCAGACAGGAAAAATCAGTATAAATCCTTAGAAAATTATCCCCCAGTGTCTCCATCTGCTGGCGGTATTGAATAAGCATTGCTGCACTGATGGGGTATGCATTAGACGAAAAAAAAGAAGAAAAAGAAGAATAATACGCCCAGAAAAGAGGCGAAAAGGAGAAAAACGTAAAAAAACGTGAAAAAAAAGTAAGAGGAAGAGAAGGGAAAAAAAGGTGGAAATGGGTTTAAAAGTGATTTCGGCGGAGAATATATATATATATATATATATATATATATATATATATATATGCGCACACACACACATAGATATAAACGTATTCTCCGTTGAGATATTGCAGCCGCTGCTGTGTCCAGGCCCAGGAGCCTTAGCACTGTGCTGTGATGTCACTCAATACCACTGACATCACTAGGTGTAAACAACATCTCTCCTTTGCTGTGTATGTGACTATGGAGCTGTTTGGTGATGTCGTCTATTACGGCCTTCATAGAAGCAACAGGAGATTGTTGCATCCATCTTGAACCCTCAGAACTACAGTGCTATGATGTCACTCACTTCCACAGGCCTTGCAGAGTGTAAACAACAACAACCCAGCTTTGTTGTGTATGTAACCAAAGGGATTTGTGATGTCACCTAGAACCTTCACAGTAGCGACAGCTTTATGAGGAGCATCAGCACTGCTCTGCCTGAGCAGAACCATCACCGCCATAGGTTGTCAAATAACCCGGATTTAACCCACACAGGTAAGTCCAATGGGGTGCAGGCATGTCCTCTATGCTTACAGCTTCCCGTGGGTGTTGGTTTGATACCGTTTGGGGACAGCCAAGGAGGCATCTGCAGGCAACAAAGGTAGGTGTGTGCTTGTGTGTGTGTTTCCTATGCAGATCCTAAGCCCAGTGTCACATGCAAGTAGGAGGAGTAAGAAGGGTTCCTGGCAAATCCGGGTTATGGATTGCATTTAAAAAGGCCCCGTGGGAGTGCAATGGGCCCCTGTCTTGCTGCTTAGCAATAATGGTATGGGTTTAGGTTCTGCTGTGTGTACTGGTGGTTGACTGCCCCCCAGCCCAGAGTGTGCATGGAAAATTGTCTGGCAGCCTCCCTGACAGCAAGCAGTGATAGTGCCCATGAAGGGGACCTTGTTGGGCCCGCCCCTTTCACGGTTATCGCTTCTCGGCCTTTTGGCTAAGATCAAGTGTAGTATCTGTTCTTATCAGTTTAATATCTGATACGTCCCCTATCTGGGGACCATATATTAAATGGATTTTTGAGAACGGGGGCCGATTTCGAAGCTTGCTTCCGTCGCCCTATGCATTGACCCGATATGGCAGTATCTTCGGGTACAGTGCACCACCCCCTTACAGGGTTAAAAAGAAAGATTCCTACTTTCATTGCTACCTGCTTGCTGGCTAGCCAGCTAGCCAGCCCTGTGGGCCTTGCTGCTGCTGCAGCCAATAAACAAAAGGTGGTGCTGCTGCTGCTTCTGCTGCTTCTGCTTCTGCTTGTGTCTGGCCCCTGTTGGAGCGTCCAGGCACAGGACTTCTGCTGCTGCTGACTAAATGGCCTCCTTAATTGGATCATTTGAGTAGCCAGCACACCTGTGCAGGTAGGGCATGACATGATAGGCAGCTGCCTTGATAGCGGGTGGGTGCTGAATGTTCCTAATTGACAAAATAAGATTAATGCTTATGAAGAAATATAAAATCTCATCCCTTCCCCAATATCGCGCCACACCCCTACCCCTTAATTCCCTGGTTGAACGTGATGGACATATGTCTTTTTTCGACCGTACTAACTATGTAACTATGTAACATAACATGGGGGGGGGGGGGGTCTCCTGGCTGTTCACACAGGTGTGTCATTGCTGTACATTGACCATGCATTGCTTCTGTGGTATTGCAAAGGCAAAGACAAATGCTTCCAGCCATCCATTGCACTAATGGATTGGTCATCAGCTGGCTGTCTATGTCCCGCATCAATATAGACCAAAGTACAGAGGGTTAGGCTATGCTATTGTGCACCTACCTGATGCATCAGAAGGTGCGAGGCCCTTGCTAAATTCTGTGCACAGACTTTGAGATCTATGCTTTAGACTGTATCTAAACCTGCTCCAACATGGACTGACATTCTGGCCTACTTTCAGCCGATGCGACTTGTCTGTCGCTGAACAGTCGCTTTTTATGTATTCAGCACCTATGTATAATGTTGTAAAAATGCTCTAGAAGCTAAAGTCGCAGAAATGTCACACATATTTGGCCTGCAACTTTCTGTGCGACAAATTCAGACAGGAAAAATCAGTATAAATCCTTAGAAAATTATCCCCCAGTGTCTCCATCTGCTGGCGGTATTGAATAAGCATTGCTGCACTGATGGGGTATGCATTAGACGAAAAAAAAGAAGAAAAAGAAGAATAATACGCCCAGAAAAGAGGCGAAAAGGAGAAAAACGTAAAAAAACGTGAAAAAAAAGTAAGAGGAAGAGAAGGGAAAAAAAGGTGGAAATGGGTTTAAAAGTGATTTCGGCGGAGAAATATATATATATATATATATATATATATATATATATATATATGCGCACACACACACATAGATATAAACGTATTCTCCGTTGAGATATTGCAGCCGCTGCTGTGTCCAGGCCCAGGAGCCTTAGCACTGTGCTGTGATGTCACTCAATACCACTGACATCACTAGGTGTAAACAACATCTCTCCTTTGCTGTGTATGTGACTATGGAGCTGTTTGGTGATGTCGTCTATTACGGCCTTCATAGAAGCAACAGGAGATTGTTGCATCCATCTTGAACCCTCAGAACTACAGTGCTATGATGTCACTCACTTCCACAGGCCTTGCAGAGTGTAAACAACAACAACCCAGCTTTGTTGTGTATGTAACCAAAGGGATTTGTGATGTCACCTAGAACCTTCACAGCAGCGACAGCTTTATGAGGAGCATCAGCACTGCTCTGCCTGAGCAGAACCATCACCGCCATAGGTTGTCAAATAACCCGGATTTAACCCACACAGGTAAGTCCAATGGGGTGCAGGCATGTCCTCTATGCTTACAGCTTCCCGTGGGTGTTGGTTTGATACCGTTTGGGGACAGCCAAGGAGGCATCTGCAGGCAACAAAGGTAGGTGTGTGCTTGTGTGTGTGTTTCCTATGCAGATCCTAAGCCCAGTGTCACATGCAAGTAGGAGGAGTAAGAAGGGTTCCTGGCAAATCCGGGTTATGGATTGCATTTAAAAAGGCCCCGTGGGAGTGCAATGGGCCCCTGTCTTGCTGCTTAGCAATAATGGTATGGGTTTAGGTTCTGCTGTGTGTACTGGTGGTTGACTGCCCCCCAGCCCAGAGTGTGCATGGAAAATTGTCTGGCAGCCTCCCTGACAGCAAGCAGTGATAGTGCCCATGAAGGGGACCTTGTTGGGCCCGCCCCTTTCACGGTTATCGCTTCTCGGCCTTTTGGCTAAGATCAAGTGTAGTATCTGTTCTTATCAGTTTAATATCTGATACGTCCCCTATCTGGGGACCATATATTAAATGGATTTTTGAGAACGGGGGCCGATTTCGAAGCTTGCTTCCGTCGCCCTATGCATTGACCCGATATGGCAGTATCTTCGGGTACAGTGCACCACCCCCTTACAGGGTTAAAAAGAAAGATTCCTACTTTTATTGCTACCTGCTTGCTGGCTAGCCAGCTAGCCAGCCCTGTGGGCCTTGCTGCTGCTGCAGCCAATAAACAAAAGGTGGTGCTGCTGCTGCTTCTGCTGCTTCTGCTTCTGCTTGTGTCTGGCCCCTGTTGGAGCGTCCAGGCACAGGACTTCTGCTGCTGCTGACTAAATGGCCTCCTTAATTGGATCATTTGAGTAGCCAGCACACCTGTGCAGGTAGGGCATGACATGATAGGCAGCTGCCTTGATAGCGGGTGGGTGCTGAATGTTCCTAATTGACAAAATAAGATTAATGCTTATGAAGAAATATAAAATCTCATCCCTTCCCCAATATCGCGCCACACCCCTACCCCTTAATTCCCTGGTTGAACGTGATGGACATATGTCTTTTTTCGACCGTACTAACTATGTAACTATGTAACATAACATGGGGGGGGGGGGGTCTCCTGGCTGTTCACACAGGTGTGTCATTGCTGTACATTGACCATGCATTGCTTCTGTGGTATTGCAAAGGCAAAGACAAATGCTTCCAGCCATCCATTGCACTAATGGATTGGTCATCAGCTGGCTGTCTATGTCCCGCATCAATATAGACCAAAGTACAGAGGGTTAGGCTATGCTATTGTGCACCTACCTGATGCATCAGAAGGTGCGAGGCCCTTGCTAAATTCTGTGCACAGACTTTGAGATCTATGCTTTAGACTGTATCTAAACCTGCTCCAACATGGACTGACATTCTGGCCTACTTTCAGCCGATGCGACTTGTCTGTCGCTGAACAGTCGCTTTTTATGTATTCAGCACCTATGTATAATGTTGTAAAAATGCTCTAGAAGCTAAAGTCGCAGAAATGTCACACATATTTGGCCTGCAACTTTCTGTGCGACAAATTCAGACAGGAAAAATCAGTATAAATCCTTAGAAAATTATCCCCCAGTGTCTCCATCTGCTGGCGGTATTGAATAAGCATTGCTGCACTGATGGGGTATGCATTAGACGAAAAAAAAGAAGAAAAAGAAGAATAATACGCCCAGAAAAGAGGCGAAAAGGAGAAAAACGTAAAAAAACGTGAAAAAAAAGTAAGAGGAAGAGAAGGGAAAAAAAGGTGGAAATGGGTTTAAAAGTGATTTCGGCGGAGAAATATATATATATATATATATATATATATATATATATATATATATATATATATATGCGCACACACACACATAGATATAAACGTATTCTCCGTTGAGATATTGCAGCCGCTGCTGTGTCCAGGCCCAGGAGCCTTAGCACTGTGCTGTGATGTCACTCAATACCACTGACATCACTAGGTGTAAACAACATCTCTCCTTTGCTGTGTATGTGACTATGGAGCTGTTTGGTGATGTCGTCTATTACGGCCTTCATAGAAGCAACAGGAGATTGTTGCATCCATCTTGAACCCTCAGAACTACAGTGCTATGATGTCACTCACTTCCACAGGCCTTGCAGAGTGTAAACAACAACAACCCAGCTTTGTTGTGTATGTAACCAAAGGGATTTGTGATGTCACCTAGAACCTTCACAGCAGCGACAGCTTTATGAGGAGCATCAGCACTGCTCTGCCTGAGCAGAACCATCACCGCCATAGGTTGTCAAATAACCCGGATTTAACCCACACAGGTAAGTCCAATGGGGTGCAGGCATGTCCTCTATGCTTACAGCTTCCCGTGGGTGTTGGTTTGATACCGTTTGGGGACAGCCAAGGAGGCATCTGCAGGCAACAAAGGTAGGTGTGTGCTTGTGTGTGTGTTTCCTATGCAGATCCTAAGCCCAGTGTCACATGCAAGTAGGAGGAGTAAGAAGGGTTCCTGGCAAATCCGGGTTATGGATTGCATTTAAAAAGGCCCCGTGGGAGTGCAATGGGCCCCTGTCTTGCTGCTTAGCAATAATGGTATGGGTTTAGGTTCTGCTGTGTGTACTGGTGGTTGACTGCCCCCCAGCCCAGAGTGTGCATGGAAAATTGTCTGGCAGCCTCCCTGACAGCAAGCAGTGATAGTGCCCATGAAGGGGACCTTGTTGGGCCCGCCCCTTTCACGGTTATCGCTTCTCGGCCTTTTGGCTAAGATCAAGTGTAGTATCTGTTCTTATCAGTTTAATATCTGATACGTCCCCTATCTGGGGACCATATATTAAATGGATTTTTGAGAACGGGGGCCGATTTCGAAGCTTGCTTCCGTCGCCCTATGCATTGACCCGATATGGCAGTATCTTCGGGTACAGTGCACCACCCCCTTACAGGGTTAAAAAGAAAGATTCCTACTTTCATTGCTACCTGCTTGCTGGCTAGCCAGCTAGCCAGCCCTGTGGGCCTTGCTGCTGCTGCAGCCAATAAACAAAAGGTGGTGCTGCTGCTGCTTCTGCTGCTTCTGCTTCTGCTTGTGTCTGGCCCCTGTTGGAGCGTCCAGGCACAGGACTTCTGCTGCTGCTGACTAAATGGCCTCCTTAATTGGATCATTTGAGTAGCCAGCACACCTGTGCAGGTAGGGCATGACATGATAGGCAGCTGCCTTGATAGCGGGTGGGTGCTGAATGTTCCTAATTGACAAAATAAGATTAATGCTTATGAAGAAATATAAAATCTCATCCCTTCCCCAATATCGCGCCACACCCCTACCCCTTAATTCCCTGGTTGAACGTGATGGACATATGTCTTTTTTCGACCGTACTAACTATGTAACTATGTAACATAACATGGGGGGGGGGGGGGTCTCCTGGCTGTTCACACAGGTGTGTCATTGCTGTACATTGACCATGCATTGCTTCTGTGGTATTGCAAAGGCAAAGACAAATGCTTCCAGCCATCCATTGCACTAATGGATTGGTCATCAGCTGGCTGTCTATGTCCCGCATCAATATAGACCAAAGTACAGAGGGTTAGGCTATGCTATTGTGCACCTACCTGATGCATCAGAAGGTGCGAGGCCCTTGCTAAATTCTGTGCACAGACTTTGAGATCTATGCTTTAGACTGTATCTAAACCTGCTCCAACATGGACTGACATTCTGGCCTACTTTCAGCCGATGCGACTTGTCTGTCGCTGAACAGTCGCTTTTTATGTATTCAGCACCTATGTATAATGTTGTAAAAATGCTCTAGAAGCTAAAGTCGCAGAAATGTCACACATATTTGGCCTGCAACTTTCTGTGCGACAAATTCAGACAGGAAAAATCAGTATAAATCCTTAGAAAATTATCCCCCAGTGTCTCCATCTGCTGGCGGTATTGAATAAGCATTGCTGCACTGATGGGGTATGCATTAGACGAAAAAAAAGAAGAAAAAGAAGAATAATACGCCCAGAAAAGAGGCGAAAAGGAGAAAAACGTAAAAAAACGTGAAAAAAAAGTAAGAGGAAGAGAAGGGAAAAAAAGGTGGAAATGGGTTTAAAAGTGATTTCGGCGGAGAAATATATATATATATATATATATATATATATATATATATATATATGCGCACACACACACATAGATATAAACGTATTCTCCGTTGAGATATTGCAGCCGCTGCTGTGTCCAGGCCCAGGAGCCTTAGCACTGTGCTGTGATGTCACTCAATACCACTGACATCACTAGGTGTAAACAACATCTCTCCTTTGCTGTGTATGTGACTATGGAGCTGTTTGGTGATGTCGTCTATTACGGCCTTCATAGAAGCAACAGGAGATTGTTGCATCCATCTTGAACCCTCAGAACTACAGTGCTATGATGTCACTCACTTCCACAGGCCTTGCAGAGTGTAAACAACAACAACCCAGCTTTGTTGTGTATGTAACCAAAGGGATTTGTGATGTCACCTAGAACCTTCACAGCAGCGACAGCTTTATGAGGAGCATCAGCACTGCTCTGCCTGAGCAGAACCATCACCGCCATAGGTTGTCAAATAACCCGGATTTAACCCACACAGGTAAGTCCAATGGGGTGCAGGCATGTCCTCTATGCTTACAGCTTCCCGTGGGTGTTGGTTTGATACCGTTTGGGGACAGCCAAGGAGGCATCTGCAGGCAACAAAGGTAGGTGTGTGCTTGTGTGTGTGTTTCCTATGCAGATCCTAAGCCCAGTGTCACATGCAAGTAGGAGGAGTAAGAAGGGTTCCTGGCAAATCCGGGTTATGGATTGCATTTAAAAAGGCCCCGTGGGAGTGCAATGGGCCCCTGTCTTGCTGCTTAGCAATAATGGTATGGGTTTAGGTTCTGCTGTGTGTACTGGTGGTTGACTGCCCCCCAGCCCAGAGTGTGCATGGAAAATTGTCTGGCAGCCTCCCTGACAGCAAGCAGTGATAGTGCCCATGAAGGAGACCTTGTTGGGCCCGCCCCTTTCACGGTTATCGCTTCTCGGCCTTTTGGCTAAGATCAAGTGTAGTATCTGTTCTTATCAGTTTAATATCTGATACGTCCCCTATCTGGGGACCATATATTAAATGGATTTTTGAGAACGGGGGCCGATTTCGAAGCTTGCTTCCGTCGCCCTATGCATTGACCCGATATGGCAGTATCTTCGGGTACAGTGCACCACCCCCTTACAGGGTTAAAAAGAAAGATTCCTACTTTCATTGCTACCTGCTTGCTGGCTAGCCAGCTAGCCAGCCCTGTGGAACTTGCTGCTGCTGCAGCCAATAAACAAAAGGTGGTGCTGCTGCTGCTTCTGCTGCTTCTGCTTCTGCTTGTGTCTGGCCCCTGTTGGAGCGTCCAGGCACAGGACTTCTGCTGCTGCTGACTAAATGGCCTCCTTAATTGGATCATTTGAGTAGCCAGCACACCTGTGCAGGTAGGGCATGACATGATAGGCAGCTGCCTTGATAGCGGGTGGGTGCTGAATGTTCCTAATTGACAAAATAAGATTAATGCTTATGAAGAAATATAAAATCTCATCCCTTCCCCAATATCGCGCCACACCCCTACCCCTTAATTCCCTGGTTGAACGTGATGGACATATGTCTTTTTTCGACCGTACTAACTATGTAACTATGTAACATAACATGGGGGGGGGGGGGGTCTCCTGGCTGTTCACACAGGTGTGTCATTGCTGTACATTGACCATGCATTGCTTCTGTGGTATTGCAAAGGCAAAGACAAATGCTTCCAGCCATCCATTGCACTAATGGATTGGTCATCAGCTGGCTGTCTATGTCCCGCATCAATATAGACCAAAGTACAGAGGGTTAGGCTATGCTATTGTGCACCTACCTGATGCATCAGAAGGTGCGAGGCCCTTGCTAAATTCTGTGCACAGACTTTGAGATCTATGCTTTAGACTGTATCTAAACCTGCTCCAACATGGACTGACATTCTGGCCTACTTTCAGCCGATGCGACTTGTCTGTCGCTGAACAGTCGCTTTTTATGTATTCAGCACCTATGTATAATGTTGTAAAAATGCTCTAGAAGCTAAAGTCGCAGAAATGTCACACATATTTGGCCTGCAACTTTCTGTGCGACAAATTCAGACAGGAAAAATCAGTATAAATCCTTAGAAAATTATCCCCCAGTGTCTCCATCTGCTGGCGGTATTGAATAAGCATTGCTGCACTGATGGGGTATGCATTAGACGAAAAAAAAGAAGAAAAAGAAGAATAATACGCCCAGAAAAGAGGCGAAAAGGAGAAAAACGTAAAAAAACGTGAAAAAAAAGTAAGAGGAAGAGAAGGGAAAAAAAGGTGGAAATGGGTTTAAAAGTGATTTCGGCGGAGAAATATATATATATATATATATATATATATATATATATATATATATGCGCACACACACACATAGATATAAACGTATTCTCCGTTGAGATATTGCAGCCGCTGCTGTGTCCAGGCCCAGGAGCCTTAGCACTGTGCTGTGATGTCACTCAATACCACTGACATCACTAGGTGTAAACAACATCTCTCCTTTGCTGTGTATGTGACTATGGAGCTGTTTGGTGATGTCGTCTATTACGGCCTTCATAGAAGCAACAGGAGATTGTTGCATCCATCTTGAACCCTCAGAACTACAGTGCTATGATGTCACTCACTTCCACAGGCCTTGCAGAGTGTAAACAACAACAACCCAGCTTTGTTGTGTATGTAACCAAAGGGATTTGTGATGTCACCTAGAACCTTCACAGCAGCGACAGCTTTATGAGGAGCATCAGCACTGCTCTGCCTGAGCAGAACCATCACCGCCATAGGTTGTCAAATAACCCGGATTTAACCCACACAGGTAAGTCCAATGGGGTGCAGGCATGTCCTCTATGCTTACAGCTTCCCGTGGGTGTTGGTTTGATACCGTTTGGGGACAGCCAAGGAGGCATCTGCAGGCAACAAAGGTAGGTGTGTGCTTGTGTGTGTGTTTCCTATGCAGATCCTAAGCCCAGTGTCACATGCAAGTAGGAGGAGTAAGAAGGGTTCCTGGCAAATCCGGGTTATGGATTGCATTTAAAAAGGCCCCGTGGGAGTGCAATGGGCCCCTGTCTTGCTGCTTAGCAATAATGGTATGGGTTTAGGTTCTGCTGTGTGTACTGGTGGTTGACTGCCCCCCAGCCCAGAGTGTGCATGGAAAATTGTCTGGCAGCCTCCCTGACAGCAAGCAGTGATAGTGCCCATGAAGGGGACCTTGTTGGGCCCGCCCCTTTCACGGTTATCGCTTCTCGGCCTTTTGGCTAAGATCAAGTGTAGTATCTGTTCTTATCAGTTTAATATCTGATACGTCCCCTATCTGGGGACCATATATTAAATGGATTTTTGAGAACGGGGGCCGATTTCGAAGCTTGCTTCCGTCGCCCTATGCATTGACCCGATATGGCAGTATCTTCGGGTACAGTGCACCACCCCCTTACAGGGTTAAAAAGAAAGATTCCTACTTTAATTGCTACCTGCTTGCTGGCTAGCCAGCTAGCCAGCCCTGTGGGCCTTGCTGCTGCTGCAGCCAATAAACAAAAGGTGGTGCTGCTGCTGCTTCTGCTGCTTCTGCTTCTGCTTGTGTCTGGCCCCTGTTGGAGCGTCCAGGCACAGGACTTCTGCTGCTGCTGACTAAATGGCCTCCTTAATTGGATCATTTGAGTAGCCAGCACACCTGTGCAGGTAGGGCATGACATGATAGGCAGCTGCCTTGATAGCGGGTGGGTGCTGAATGTTCCTAATTGACAAAATAAGATTAATGCTTATGAAGAAATATAAAATCTCATCCCTTCCCCAATATCGCGCCACACCCCTACCCCTTAATTCCCTGGTTGAACGTGATGGACATATGTCTTTTTTCGACCGTACTAACTATGTAACTATGTAACATAACATGGGGGGGGGGGGGGTCTCCTGGCTGTTCACACAGGTGTGTCATTGCTGTACATTGACCATGCATTGCTTCTGTGGTATTGCAAAGGCAAAGACAAATGCTTCCAGCCATCCATTGCACTAATGGATTGGTCATCAGCTGGCTGTCTATGTCCCGCATCAATATAGACCAAAGTACAGAGGGTTAGGCTATGCTATTGTGCACCTACCTGATGCATCAGAAGGTGCGAGGCCCTTGCTAAATTCTGTGCACAGACTTTGAGATCTATGCTTTAGACTGTATCTAAACCTGCTCCAACATGGACTGACATTCTGGCCTACTTTCAGCCGATGCGACTTGTCTGTCGCTGAACAGTCGCTTTTTATGTATTCAGCACCTATGTATAATGTTGTAAAAATGCTCTAGAAGCTAAAGTCGCAGAAATGTCACACATATTTGGCCTGCAACTTTCTGTGCGACAAATTCAGACAGGAAAAATCAGTATAAATCCTTAGAAAATTATCCCCCAGTGTCTCCATCTGCTGGCGGTATTGAATAAGCATTGCTGCACTGATGGGGTATGCATTAGACGAAAAAAAAGAAGAAAAAGAAGAATAATACGCCCAGAAAAGAGGCGAAAAGGAGAAAAACGTAAAAAAACGTGAAAAAAAAGTAAGAGGAAGAGAAGGGAAAAAAAGGTGGAAATGGGTTTAAAAGTGATTTCGGCGGAGAAATATATATATATATATATATATATATATATATATATATATATGCGCACACACACACATAGATATAAACGTATTCTCCGTTGAGATATTGCAGCCGCTGCTGTGTCCAGGCCCAGGAGCCTTAGCACTGTGCTGTGATGTCACTCAATACCACTGACATCACTAGGTGTAAACAACATCTCTCCTTTGCTGTGTATGTGACTATGGAGCTGTTTGGTGATGTCGTCTATTACGGCCTTCATAGAAGCAACAGGAGATTGTTGCATCCATCTTGAACCCTCAGAACTACAGTGCTATGATGTCACTCACTTCCACAGGCCTTGCAGAGTGTAAACAACAACAACCCAGCTTTGTTGTGTATGTAACCAAAGGGATTTGTGATGTCACCTAGAACCTTCACAGCAGCGACAGCTTTATGAGGAGCATCAGCACTGCTCTGCCTGAGCAGAACCATCACCGCCATAGGTTGTCAAATAACCCGGATTTAACCCACACAGGTAAGTCCAATGGGGTGCAGGCATGTCCTCTATGCTTACAGCTTCCCGTGGGTGTTGGTTTGATACCGTTTGGGGACAGCCAAGGAGGCATCTGCAGGCAACAAAGGTAGGTGTGTGCTTGTGTGTGTGTTTCCTATGCAGATCCTAAGCCCAGTGTCACATGCAAGTAGGAGGAGTAAGAAGTGTTCCTGGCAAATCCGGGTTATGGATTGCATTTAAAAAGGCCCCGTGGGAGTGCAATGGGCCCCTGTCTTGCTGCTTAGCAATAATGGTATGGGTTTAGGTTCTGCTGTGTGTACTGGTGGTTGACTGCCCCCCAGCCCAGAGTGTGCATGGAAAATTGTCTGGCAGCCTCCCTGACAGCAAGCAGTGATAGTGCCCATGAAGGGGACCTTGTTGGGCCCGCCCCTTTCACGGTTATCGCTTCTCGGCCTTTTGGCTAAGATCAAGTGTAGTATCTGTTCTTATCAGTTTAATATCTGATACGTCCCCTATCTGGGGACCATATATTAAATGGATTTTTGAGAACGGGGGCCGATTTCGAAGCTTGCTTCCGTCGCCCTATGCATTGACCCGATATGGCAGTATCTTCGGGTACAGTGCACCACCCCCTTACAGGGTTAAAAAGAAAGATTCCTACTTTCATTGCTACCTGCTTGCTGGCTAGCCAGCTAGCCAGCCCTGTGGGCCTTGCTGCTGCTGCAGCCAATAAACAAAAGGTGGTGCTGCTGCTGCTTCTGCTGCTTCTGCTTCTGCTTGTGTCTGGCCCCTGTTGGAGCGTCCAGGCACAGGACTTCTGCTGCTGCTGACTAAATGGCCTCCTTAATTGGATCATTTGAGTAGCCAGCACACCTGTGCAGGTAGGGCATGACATGATAGGCAGCTGCCTTGATAGCGGGTGGGTGCTGAATGTTCCTAATTGACAAAATAAGATTAATGCTTATGAAGAAATATAAAATCTCATCCCTTCCCCAATATCGCGCCACACCCCTACCCCTTAATTCCCTGGTTGAACGTGATGGACATATGTCTTTTTTCGACCGTACTAACTATGTAACTATGTAACATAACATGGGGGGGGGGGGGGGGTCTCCTGGCTGTTCACACAGGTGTGTCATTGCTGTACATTGACCATGCATTGCTTCTGTGGTATTGCAAAGGCAAAGACAAATGCTTCCAGCCATCCATTGCACTAATGGATTGGTCATCAGCTGGCTGTCTATGTCCCGCATCAATATAGACCAAAGTACAGAGGGTTAGGCTATGCTATTGTGCACCTACCTGATGCATCAGAAGGTGCGAGGCCCTTGCTAAATTCTGTGCACAGACTTTGAGATCTATGCTTTAGACTGTATCTAAACCTGCTCCAACATGGACTGACATTCTGGCCTACTTTCAGCCGATGCGACTTGTCTGTCGCTGAACAGTCGCTTTTTATGTATTCAGCACCTATGTATAATGTTGTAAAAATGCTCTAGAAGCTAAAGTCGCAGAAATGTCACACATATTTGGCCTGCAACTTTCTGTGCGACAAATTCAGACAGGAAAAATCAGTATAAATCCTTAGAAAATTATCCCCCAGTGTCTCCATCTGCTGGCGGTATTGAATAAGCATTGCTGCACTGATGGGGTATGCATTAGACGAAAAAAAAGAAGAAAAAGAAGAATAATACGCCCAGAAAAGAGGCGAAAAGGAGAAAAACGTAAAAAAACGTGAAAAAAAAGTAAGAGGAAGAGAAGGGAAAAAAAGGTGGAAATGGGTTTAAAAGTGATTTCGGCGGAGAAATATATATATATATATATATATATATATATATATATATATATATGCGCACACACACACATAGATATAAACGTATTCTCCGTTGAGATATTGCAGCCGCTGCTGTGTCCAGGCCCAGGAGCCTTAGCACTGTGCTGTGATGTCACTCAATACCACTGACATCACTAGGTGTAAACAACATCTCTCCTTTGCTGTGTATGTGACTATGGAGCTGTTTGGTGATGTCGTCTATTACGGCCTTCATAGAAGCAACAGGAGATTGTTGCATCCATCTTGAACCCTCAGAACTACAGTGCTATGATGTCACTCACTTCCACAGGCCTTGCAGAGTGTAAACAACAACAACCCAGCTTTGTTGTGTATGTAACCAAAGGGATTTGTGATGTCACCTAGAACCTTCACAGCAGCGACAGCTTTATGAGGAGCATCAGCACTGCTCTGCCTGAGCAGAACCATCACCGCCATAGGTTGTCAAATAACCCGGATTTAACCCACACAGGTAAGTCCAATGGGGTGCAGGCATGTCCTCTATGCTTACAGCTTCCCGTGGGTGTTGGTTTGATACCGTTTGGGGACAGCCAAGGAGGCATCTGCAGGCAACAAAGGTAGGTGTGTGCTTGTGTGTGTGTTTCCTATGCAGATCCTAAGCCCAGTGTCACATGCAAGTAGGAGGAGTAAGAAGGGTTCCTGGCAAATCCGGGTTATGGATTGCATTTAAAAAGGCCCCGTGGGAGTGCAATGGGCCCCTGTCTTGCTGCTTAGCAATAATGGTATGGGTTTAGGTTCTGCTGTGTGTACTGGTGGTTGACTGCCCCCCAGCCCAGAGTGTGCATGGAAAATTGTCTGGCAGCCTCCCTGACAGCAAGCAGTGATAGTGCCCATGAAGGGGGACCTTGTTGGGCCCGCCCCTTTCACGGTTATCGCTTCTCGGCCTTTTGGCTAAGATCAAGTGTAGTATCTGTTCTTATCAGTTTAATATCTGATACGTCCCCTATCTGGGGACCATATATTAAATGGATTTTTGAGAACGGGGGCCGATTTTGAAGCTTGCTTCCGTCGCCCTATGCATTGACCCGATATGGCAGTATCTTCGGGTACAGTGCACCACCCCCTTACAGGGTTAAAAAGAAAGATTCCTACTTTAATTGCTACCTGCTTGCTGGCTAGCCAGCTAGCCAGCCCTGTGGGCCTTGCTGCTGCTGCAGCCAATAAACAAAAGGTGGTGCTGCTGCTGCTTCTGCTGCTTCTGCTTCTGCTTGTGTCTGGCCCCTGTTGGAGCGTCCAGGCACAGGACTTCTGCTGCTGCTGACTAAATGGCCTCCTTAATTGGATCATTTGAGTAGCCAGCACACCTGTGCAGGTAGGGCATGACATGATAGGCAGCTGCCTTGATAGCGGGTGGGTGCTGAATGTTCCTAATTGACAAAATAAGATTAATGCTTATGAAGAAATATAAAATCTCATCCCTTCCCCAATATCGCGCCACACCCCTACCCCTTAATTCCCTGGTTGAACGTGATGGACATATGTCTTTTTTCGACCGTACTAACTATGTAACTATGTAACATAACATGGGGGGGGGGGGGGGTCTCCTGGCTGTTCACACAGGTGTGTCATTGCTGTACATTGACCATGCATTGCTTCTGTGGTATTGCAAAGGCAAAGACAAATGCTTCCAGCCATCCATTGCACTAATGGATTGGTCATCAGCTGGCTGTCTATGTCCCGCATCAATATAGACCAAAGTACAGAGGGTTAGGCTATGCTATTGTGCACCTACCTGATGCATCAGAAGGTGCGAGGCCCTTGCTAAATTCTGTGCACAGACTTTGAGATCTATGCTTTAGACTGTATCTAAACCTGCTCCAACATGGACTGACATTCTGGCCTACTTTCAGCCGATGCGACTTGTCTGTCGCTGAACAGTCGCTTTTTATGTATTCAGCACCTATGTATAATGTTGTAAAAATGCTCTAGAAGCTAAAGTCGCAGAAATGTCACACATATTTGGCCTGCAACTTTCTGTGCGACAAATTCAGACAGGAAAAATCAGTATAAATCCTTAGAAAATTATCCCCCAGTGTCTCCATCTGCTGGCGGTATTGAATAAGCATTGCTGCACTGATGGGGTATGCATTAGACGAAAAAAAAGAAGAAAAAGAAGAATAATACGCCCAGAAAAGAGGCGAAAAGGAGAAAAACGTAAAAAAACGTGAAAAAAAAGTAAGAGGAAGAGAAGGGAAAAAAAGGTGGAAATGGGTTTAAAAGTGATTTCGGCGGAGAAATATATATATATATATATATATATATATATATATATATATATATGCGCACACACACACATAGATATAAACGTATTCTCTGTTGAGATATTGCAGCCGCTGCTGTGTCCAGGCCCAGGAGCCTTAGCACTGTGCTGTGATGTCACTCAATACCACTGACATCACTAGGTGTAAACAACATCTCTCCTTTGCTGTGTATGTGACTATGGAGCTGTTTGGTGATGTCGTCTATTACGGCCTTCATAGAAGCAACAGGAGATTGTTGCATCCATCTTGAACCCTCAGAACTACAGTGCTATGATGTCACTCACTTCCACAGGCCTTGCAGAGTGTAAACAACAACAACCCAGCTTTGTTGTGTATGTAACCAAAGGGATTTGTGATGTCACCTAGAACCTTCACAGCAGCGACAGCTTTATGAGGAGCATCAGCACTGCTCTGTCTGAGCAGAACCATCACCGCCATAGGTTGTCAAATAACCCGGATTTAACCCACACAGGTAAGTCCAATGGGGTGCAGGCATGTCCTCTATGCTTACAGCTTCCCGTGGGTGTTGGTTTGATACCGTTTGGGGACAGCCAAGGAGGCATCTGCAGGCAACAAAGGTAGGTGTGTGCTTGTGTGTGTGTTTCCTATGCAGATCCTAAGCCCAGTGTCACATGCAAGTAGGAGGAGTAAGAAGGGTTCCTGGCAAATCCGGGTTATGGATTGCATTTAAAAAGGCCCCGTGGGAGTGCAATGGGCCCCTGTCTTGCTGCTTAGCAATAATGGTATGGGTTTAGGTTCTGCTGTGTGTACTGGTGGTTGACTGCCCCCCAGCCCAGAGTGTGCATGGAAAATTGTCTGGCAGCCTCCCTGACAGCAAGCAGTGATAGTGCCCATGAAGGGGACCTTGTTGGGCCCGCCCCTTTCACGGTTATCGCTTCTCGGCCTTTTGGCTAAGATCAAGTGTAGTATCTGTTCTTATCAGTTTAATATCTGATACGTCCCCTATCTGGGGACCATATATTAAATGGATTTTTGAGAACGGGGGCCGATTTCGAAGCTTGCTTCCGTCGCCCTATGCATTGACCCGATATGGCAGTATCTTCGGGTACAGTGCACCACCCCCTTACAGGGTTAAAAAGAAAGATTCCTACTTTCATTGCTACCTGCTTGCTGGCTAGCCAGCTAGCCAGCCCTGTGGGCCTTGCTGCTGCTGCAGCCAATAAACAAAAGGTGGTGCTGCTGCTGCTTCTGCTGCTTCTGCTTCTGCTTGTGTCTGGCCCCTGTTGGAGCGTCCAGGCACAGGACTTCTGCTGCTGCTGACTAAATGGCCTCCTTAATTGGATCATTTGAGTAGCCAGCACACCTGTGCAGGTAGGGCATGACATGATAGGCAGCTGCCTTGATAGCGGGTGGGTGCTGAATGTTCCTAATTGACAAAATAAGATTAATGCTTATGAAGAAATATAAAATCTCATCCCTTCCCCAATATCGCGCCACACCCCTACCCCTTAATTCCCTGGTTGAACGTGATGGACATATGTCTTTTTTCGACCGTACTAACTATGTAACTATGTAACATAACATGGGGGGGGGGGGGTCTCCTGGCTGTTCACACAGGTGTGTCATTGCTGTACATTGACCATGCATTGCTTCTGTGGTATTGCAAAGGCAAAGACAAATGCTTCCAGCCATCCATTGCACTAATGGATTGGTCATCAGCTGGCTGTCTATGTCCCGCATCAATATAGACCAAAGTACAGAGGGTTAGGCTATGCTATTGTGCACCTACCTGATGCATCAGAAGGTGCGAGGCCCTTGCTAAATTCTGTGCACAGACTTTGAGATCTATGCTTTAGACTGTATCTAAACCTGCTCCAACATGGACTGACATTCTGGCCTACTTTCAGCCGATGCGACTTGTCTGTCGCTGAACAGTCGCTTTTTATGTATTCAGCACCTATGTATAATGTTGTAAAAATGCTCTAGAAGCTAAAGTCGCAGAAATGTCACACATATTTGGCCTGCAACTTTCTGTGCGACAAATTCAGACAGGAAAAATCAGTATAAATCCTTAGAAAATTATCCCCCAGTGTCTCCATCTGCTGGCGGTATTGAATAAGCATTGCTGCACTGATGGGGTATGCATTAGACGAAAAAAAAGAAGAAAAAGAAGAATAATACGCCCAGAAAAGAGGCGAAAAGGAGAAAAACGTAAAAAAACGTGAAAAAAAAGTAAGAGGAAGAGAAGGGAAAAAAAGGTGGAAATGGGTTTAAAAGTGATTTCGGCGGAGAAATATATATATATATATATATATATATATATATATATATATATATATGCGCACACACACACATAGATATAAACGTATTCTCCGTTGAGATATTGCAGCCGCTGCTGTGTCCAGGCCCAGGAGCCTTAGCACTGTGCTGTGATGTCACTCAATACCACTGACATCACTAGGTGTAAACAACATCTCTCCTTTGCTGTGTATGTGACTATGGAGCTGTTTGGTGATGTCGTCTATTACGGCCTTCATAGAAGCAACAGGAGATTGTTGCATCCATCTTGAACCCTCAGAACTACAGTGCTATGATGTCACTCACTTCCACAGGCCTTGCAGAGTGTAAACAACAACAACCCAGCTTTGTTGTGTATGTAACCAAAGGGATTTGTGATGTCACCTAGAACCTTCACAGCAGCGACAGCTTTATGAGGAGCATCAGCACTGCTCTGCCTGAGCAGAACCATCACCGCCATAGGTTGTCAAATAACCCGGATTTAACCCACACAGGTAAGTCCAATGGGGTGCAGGCATGTCCTCTATGCTTACAGCTTCCCGTGGGTGTTGGTTTGATACCGTTTGGGGACAGCCAAGGAGGCATCTGCAGGCAACAAAGGTAGGTGTGTGCTTGTGTGTGTGTTTCCTATGCAGATCCTAAGCCCAGTGTCACATGCAAGTAGGAGGAGTAAGAAGGGTTCCTGGCAAATCCGGGTTATGGATTGCATTTAAAAAGGCCCCGTGGGAGTGCAATGGGCCCCTGTCTTGCTGCTTAGCAATAATGGTATGGGTTTAGGTTCTGCTGTGTGTACTGGTGGTTGACTGCCCCCCAGCCCAGAGTGTGCATGGAAAATTGTCTGGCAGCCTCCCTGACAGCAAGCAGTGATAGTGCCCATGAAGGGGACCTTGTTGGGCCCGCCCCTTTCACGGTTATCGCTTCTCGGCCTTTTGGCTAGATCAAGTGTCTGGTCAGGAGGATCCTGGGAGTTTGTCCTACCTTTTCCAAGGGGGGCTGCTACGAGGAACCGAAAAGGCGATCGACAAGATGGGTGTTCGCATCCGTTACCTTACATCCGGTGAAACGCGGATTCGTTTTTCCTTTCGCTTTGATGTTGATGAAGACAAGCAAGAACTCGTCCAACTTTCTTATTTTGTGAAAGAAACTCTCTACAAGCTTCTTGGGGTGAAGAAAGAGAACATCGTCTGTCTCAGAGATCCTCGGAAGGGCAGCTTCATCCTAACTCTGGACTCTGCTTATGCATGCCAGAATCTTTTTGAGAAGCTGAAAAGCAATCAAGACCTTGCTGAGCTTGATGGGATCACGGTCACAGTGTTGTATACTGGAGGCGATATTCCTCTAGTTGTGTGTATGCACAATCCCTTTGTGACTGTGTCCCATATTGAGCTCTTTTTGGGGAAATACTGCAGTTCTGTTAAGTATTCCCATAAGGTGATGAATTCAGAAGACCTATGGACGGGGAAACATAAGTTTTTTGTGAAAATGAAGGAGGATGCTACTGGCATTGGAGGGTTGTGTCATCCACCCTCCAACTTTTCTATCGGTCGGGATAAGGGCTATTTGTTTTATCCCGAGATGCCTACTTTTTGTAGGAAATGTAAGAAATTCGGACATACTATGGAAGTTTGCACGGACACTACAGTTCGCTGTGGTCGGTGCAATCAAGAAGGCCATGTTTCTAAGGACTGTGCTAAAATCGTCTGCAACATTTGTGGTGAAGAAGGCCATGCCTTTAAAGATTGCAGTCTCCGTTCCAGTGTAGCTAGATCGTGGGCTGACCGTGTAGCGGGGAGAGTGGGTGTAGTGCAAGCTGAAGTACCACCTGCGAAAGCACCCCAGCGGTCTGAGGCGCCTTCAGAAAAGCCGGCTGTAACTTCTCATGTCGTGGCGGAGCTTATGGACCTTTCTGCTGTGCCTGAGACAGAGGGGAGACCTTCTGTGGAGGGTTCTGGTGGTGGAGGGTCACTAGTGAGCAGTGAAGCCATGGAGGTTGGCGTGAAGGAGATCAAGCGGAAGAAGGAACTTGGAGATGAGCCACAACTTGGCATTAAACGGCCTGTCAAAAAAAGCTCAGACGAATGTGAGGACAGTCAACATGCATGGAGGCCTTCTATAAGATCAGCGTCCGATCCAAAAAATATCAAAGAGTTCGAAAGCCCGGAGTCACCTGTGGGTTTCATATCGGACTCAAACTCCAGTAGCGAATAGCTTCCTTAAAGTGCTCCTCTCTTAATGTGAGAGGTCTAAAGAGCCCTACGAGAAGGGCTGCTTTGTTTAGTTTTTTAGAGACCTTGGACTGTTCTCTGTTCTTTTTACAAGAATGTGGAATTGAACATAGTCCAAATTATGAGGACCTTTGTCGTAGCTGGACTTTGGGACCATCGGTCTGGTCGGGTGACAATCTGAACAGATCTTCAGGTGTTGGGATCTTGTTTAGAGGTTCAGATGTACAAGTTTTGTCCTTCTTAGAAATTATACCTGGTAGAGCGCTATTAGTTAATATTAAGTACAATGGCTCAGAGATTAAGCTTTTTAACATCTATGCTTCTCCTGAAAAAAATGAGAGAGCCGACTTGATTAATGATATTCAGGCTTTTATCCCAGGTTCAACACCTATTTTAATGGCTGGAGATTTTAATTGTTGTATGAGTGGTGATCATCGTGAGAGTGGAAGTGTGCATGTCAGAGTGGATAAAACAGAGAAACAGATTAAGAGTATGACTGAGGATTTTAACTTTACCGATGTCTGGAGGAGAAAATACCCAGACGACCCTGGTTACACATGGGAAAATAATGTCTGCAAATCCAGGATTGATTTTATTTTTTTATCGGAAAGTTTTAATCTAGTTGAGGTTTCTCTTTTATCGAATATTTTCTCTGATCATAAGTTATTACATGCACATGTCACTTTACCTGGCCTAGAGAAAGGCAGAGGCGTTTGGAAGCTCAACACTACTTTATTAGAGGACATGAAAACAAAAAATGATTTTATTGCTGCTTATAACAAATGGAGATTGCGTCAATCCCAATATAAAAATATTTTGGATTGGTGGGAGGATGTTAAAAAGTGGACTAAACTGTTTTTTATCCGTGTGGGCATCCAAAAGGCTAAGGAGAAAAAGTTATGGTTTAAAATGTTAAACACTAAAATCCAAACATATTATAAACTAAAGCAAGCCGGGCTTGAGATGGATGATGTTATTGCTCAGACAAAGAATGAAATAAAAAATGCCATTAGTCAAAAAGGAAAAGAAATGATTTTTAACAGCAAGGTGCAATGTCTGGAGAATGATGAAAAGTGTTCGAGATTCTTTTTTAAGAAGGTGGTGGGAAAGAAAGAAATGATATCTGTAATAGAAGGGAAGATAACTAATGAAGAGATGTTGCGAGAAGCACAAGTATTTTATCAGGAGCTTTTTAATAAAAAAGATATTGATATTTCCTTTACTAATGATGTTTTAGATACCTTGGATTCAAAACTTGACAAAACTGACCAAGAGAGCCTTTGTGATGAAATCTTTTTACCTGAACTTTTAAGCACTTTTAAGAGTTTTTTAAATGGTAAAACACCTGGTTCGGATGGGTTGCCAGTTGAATTTTATCTGTGTTTTTGGTCCATTTTAAAAGATGATCTTTTAGGTATTTTTAACTGTGCTTTTAAATCTGAGATTTTACCTGCGTCCTGGAGAGATGGTGTTGTTACTCTGATTTTTAAAAAAGGAGACATCTCTAAATTAGAAAATTGGAGGCCTATTACCCTGCTAAATACAGACTATAAGGTTTTAGCAAAAATTTTAGCAAATAGGCTCAAGCAGGTAATTTCTAAGGTTATACACAGTGACCAAGTATGCGGAGTACCTGGAAGGAAAATAAGTGATCATCTAAACCTTGTAAAAGATGTTTTATGGTATCAGAAACAATGTGATCAGAAATTGGCAATTTTATCCTTGGATTTTCAAAAGGCTTATGACCGTGTTTCTCATGATTTTTTATGGTTGGTTTTAAAGAAAATGAATTTTCCTGATTTTATTGTTGGAAAAATTGCACTTTTATATAAAAACTGTTTTAGTCGTATTTTAATTAACGGTTTTTTATCCCAAGAGGTATGTTTACAGTCTGGGGTGAAACAGGGGTGCCCCCTATCACCCATTCTTTTCATATGTGCAATAGAACCTCTGTTGAATGTTTTGAGAAAAGATAAGCTCATTAGAGGAGTGCCAATCCCTGGAAGTGGAGGACAGAGCGTAAAGACGATAGCATACATGGATGATGTTAATATTCTATGTCCAGATGAACCATCCCTGAAACGTGCTATCAGACAGACAGAATTTTTTTGTGAGGGCTCTGGCTTCAAATTAAATAAAAATAAATGTGATTGCTTTGCAATAGGGAATTGGGGCAATACGGAGGTGAATGTGCAATATGATAAAATCAAAATCTTGGGTGTCATCTTTGACAATGAAAATAATGGAGAGGAAAGCTGGTCCATCGTCAAAGAGAAAGTGCAAAAGAAAATAAGTTTTTGGAAAATGAGGAAATTAACAATAGAAGGAAAAGTACTGATAATGAAAGCTTTGTTGCTACCTATCATGCTATATTTAAGCTTGGTTTTCCCACCGAGTGAACGCACCTTAAAGTTTTTAAACAAGATTTGCTTTCATTTTTTATGGGGGTCTAAAATGGATAAACTCAGGAGAGATGTAATGATGAAGACAAAGAAATTGGGGGGTAAGGATGTGCCTGATTTAAAAAGGTTTTTATATATTCACTTTTTTTCTATGTGTTTTAATGGCTTGCAAAGAAACTGTTATTGGTCTTATTTTTTAAAATATGCTGCAGGTCACATTTTTAGAAAAAGAAAGTGGATAACCTTACCTTTAACGTCCCCAATCTTATTTATTCCCCCAGCGCACTATGTGGTTTTAGAAAAGATTATTCGTATTTATGGCATTGCTAATTTTATTCAAGAAATTTGTAGTAATGCACGAAAATTAGTTCCTGAAATCAGGAAGATAGAACAGATTTGCTTAATATCTAATTATTCCACTGAGAAATCTCTAAGAGTTTGGAGGATGGTGAATATGGGATTCTTATCTAATGACTTAAAAGATCTGGCCTGGCAGATAGCACATCAATGTTTGCCTACCAGAGAATTCCAACACAGAAGAGGATTGTGTCGTAGTGCAAAGTGCCCGAGAATGGGGTGTCCTAGTGAGGAAACAGTTTTACACCTTTTTTGGAACTGTTTTTACGCCCAAGAGATATGGCATTTGATAGGACCCTTACTAAAATTCATTTCTGATCTTAATTTTTTAAATCATGAAGTTATTTTATATGGATTTTATAATGTTTTATCTGTGGAAAAGTCTCGGGTTTTGTGGATTAGTATAAATTGTATTAAAATTGCACTATGGAAGACGAGGAATATTCTTCTTTTTAAAAGAGACACTATTACCTCTAAAGATTGTGTTCGCCTAGCTCTTAGTGAGATGTATGTTTTCTATTTATTGGATAAAAAAAGATTAGGTCACAAAGTGGCTAAAAGTCTTTGGAATCTACATCTGTGGAATATGCTTTTAGCAGACTAAGTATAATCTGGACTGCGTAAGGTCTTTTAGTCTAAGAATATTATATCTAAAAGTAAAAAATCTGTTCTTATCAGTTTAATATCTGATACGTCCCCTATCTGGGGACCATATATTAAATGGATTTTTGAGAACGGGGGCCGATTTCGAAGCTTGCTTCCGTCGCCCTATGCATTGACCCGATATGGCAGTATCTTCGGGTACAGTGCACCACCCCCTTACAGGGTTAAAAAGAAAGATTCCTACTTTAATTGCTACCTGCTTGCTGGCTAGCCAGCTAGCCAGCCCTGTGGGCCTTGCTGCTGCTGCAGCCAATAAACAAAAGGTGGTGCTGCTGCTGCTTCTGCTGCTTCTGCTTCTGCTTGTGTCTGGCCCCTGTTGGAGCGTCCAGGCACAGGACTTCTGCTGCTGCTGACTAAATGGCCTCCTTAATTGGATCATTTGAGTAGCCAGCACACCTGTGCAGGTAGGGCATGACATGATAGGCAGCTGCCTTGATAGCGGGTGGGTGCTGAATGTTCCTAATTGACAAAATAAGATTAATGCTTATGAAGAAATATAAAATCTCATCCCTTCCCCAATATCGCGCCACACCCCTACCCCTTAATTCCCTGGTTGAACGTGATGGACATATGTCTTTTTTCGACCGTACTAACTATGTAACTATGTAACATAACATGGGGGGGGGGGGGGGGGTCTCCTGGCTGTTCACACAGGTGTGTCATTGCTGTACATTGACCATGCATTGCTTCTGTGGTATTGCAAAGGCAAAGACAAATGCTTCCAGCCATCCATTGCACTAATGGATTGGTCATCAGCTGGCTGTCTATGTCCCGCATCAATATAGACCAAAGTACAGAGGGTTAGGCTATGCTATTGTGCACCTACCTGATGCATCAGAAGGTGCGAGGCCCTTGCTAAATTCTGTGCACAGACTTTGAGATCTATGCTTTAGACTGTATCTAAACCTGCTCCAACATGGACTGACATTCTGGCCTACTTTCAGCCGATGCGACTTGTCTGTCGCTGAACAGTCGCTTTTTATGTATTCAGCACCTATGTATAATGTTGTAAAAATGCTCTAGAAGCTAAAGTCGCAGAAATGTCACACATATTTGGCCTGCAACTTTCTGTGCGACAAATTCAGACAGGAAAAATCAGTATAAATCCTTAGAAAATTATCCCCCAGTGTCTCCATCTGCTGGCGGTATTGAATAAGCATTGCTGCACTGATGGGGTATGCATTAGACGAAAAAAAAGAAGAAAAAGAAGAATAATACGCCCAGAAAAGAGGCGAAAAGGAGAAAAACGTAAAAAAACGTGAAAAAAAAGTAAGAGGAAGAGAAGGGAAAAAAAGGTGGAAATGGGTTTAAAAGTGATTTCGGCGGAGAAATATATATATATATATATATATATATATATATATATATATATATGCGCACACACACACATAGATATAAACGTATTCTCTGTTGAGATATTGCAGCCGCTGCTGTGTCCAGGCCCAGGAGCCTTAGCACTGTGCTGTGATGTCACTCAATACCACTGACATCACTAGGTGTAAACAACATCTCTCCTTTGCTGTGTATGTGACTATGGAGCTGTTTGGTGATGTCGTCTATTACGGCCTTCATAGAAGCAACAGGAGATTGTTGCATCCATCTTGAACCCTCAGAACTACAGTGCTATGATGTCACTCACTTCCACAGGCCTTGCAGAGTGTAAACAACAACAACCCAGCTTTGTTGTGTATGTAACCAAAGGGATTTGTGATGTCACCTAGAACCTTCACAGCAGCGACAGCTTTATGAGGAGCATCAGCACTGCTCTGCCTGAGCAGAACCATCACCGCCATAGGTTGTCAAATAACCCGGATTTAACCCACACAGGTAAGTCCAATGGGGTGCAGGCATGTCCTCTATGCTTACAGCTTCCCGTGGGTGTTGGTTTGATACCGTTTGGGGACAGCCAAGGAGGCATCTGCAGGCAACAAAGGTAGGTGTGTGCTTGTGTGTGTGTTTCCTATGCAGATCCTAAGCCCAGTGTCACATGCAAGTAGGAGGAGTAAGAAGGGTTCCTGGCAAATCCGGGTTATGGATTGCATTTAAAAAGGCCCCGTGGGAGTGCAATGGGCCCCTGTCTTGCTGCTTAGCAATAATGGTATGGGTTTAGGTTCTGCTGTGTGTACTGGTGGTTGACTGCCCCCCAGCCCAGAGTGTGCATGGAAAATTGTCTGGCAGCCTCCCTGACAGCAAGCAGTGATAGTGCCCATGAAGGGGACCTTGTTGGGCCCGCCCCTTTCACGGTTATCGCTTCTCGGCCTTTTGGCTAAGATCAAGTGTAGTATCTGTTCTTATCAGTTTAATATCTGATACGTCCCCTATCTGGGGACCATATATTAAATGGATTTTTGAGAACGGGGGCCGATTTCGAAGCTTGCTTCCGTCGCCCTATGCATTGACCCGATATGGCAGTATCTTCGGGTACAGTGCACCACCCCCTTACAGGGTTAAAAAGAAAGATTCCTACTTTCATTGCTACCTGCTTGCTGGCTAGCCAGCTAGCCAGCCCTGTGGGCCTTGCTGCTGCTGCAGCCAATAAACAAAAGGTGGTGCTGCTGCTGCTTCTGCTGCTTCTGCTTCTGCTTGTGTCTGGCCCCTGTTGGAGCGTCCAGGCACAGGACTTCTGCTGCTGCTGACTAAATGGCCTCCTTAATTGGATCATTTGAGTAGCCAGCACACCTGTGCAGGTAGGGCATGACATGATAGGCAGCTGCCTTGATAGCGGGTGGGTGCTGAATGTTCCTAATTGACAAAATAAGATTAATGCTTATGAAGAAATATAAAATCTCATCCCTTCCCCAATATCGCGCCACACCCCTACCCCTTAATTCCCTGGTTGAACGTGATGGACATATGTCTTTTTTCGACCGTACTAACTATGTAACTATGTAACATAACATGGGGGGGGGGGGGGTCTCCTGGCTGTTCACACAGGTGTGTCATTGCTGTACATTGACCATGCATTGCTTCTGTGGTATTGCAAAGGCAAAGACAAATGCTTCCAGCCATCCATTGCACTAATGGATTGGTCATCAGCTGGCTGTCTATGTCCCGCATCAATATAGACCAAAGTACAGAGGGTTAGGCTATGCTATTGTGCACCTACCTGATGCATCAGAAGGTGCGAGGCCCTTGCTAAATTCTGTGCACAGACTTTGAGATCTATGCTTTAGACTGTATCTAAACCTGCTCCAACATGGACTGACATTCTGGCCTACTTTCAGCCGATGCGACTTGTCTGTCGCTGAACAGTCGCTTTTTATGTATTCAGCACCTATGTATAATGTTGTAAAAATGCTCTAGAAGCTAAAGTCGCAGAAATGTCACACATATTTGGCCTGCAACTTTCTGTGCGACAAATTCAGACAGGAAAAATCAGTATAAATCCTTAGAAAATTATCCCCCAGTGTCTCCATCTGCTGGCGGTATTGAATAAGCATTGCTGCACTGATGGGGTATGCATTAGACGAAAAAAAAGAAGAAAAAGAAGAATAATACGCCCAGAAAAGAGGCGAAAAGGAGAAAAACGTAAAAAAACGTGAAAAAAAAGTAAGAGGAAGAGAAGGGAAAAAAAGGTGGAAATGGGTTTAAAAGTGATTTCGGCGGAGAAATATATATATATATATATATATATATATATATATATATATATATATATATATGCGCACACACACACATAGATATAAACGTATTCTCCGTTGAGATATTGCAGCCGCTGCTGTGTCCAGGCCCAGGAGCCTTAGCACTGTGCTGTGATGTCACTCAATACCACTGACATCACTAGGTGTAAACAACATCTCTCCTTTGCTGTGTATGTGACTATGGAGCTGTTTGGTGATGTCGTCTATTACGGCCTTCATAGAAGCAACAGGAGATTGTTGCATCCATCTTGAACCCTCAGAACTACAGTGCTATGATGTCACTCACTTCCACAGGCCTTGCAGAGTGTAAACAACAACAACCCAGCTTTGTTGTGTATGTAACCAAAGGGATTTGTGATGTCACCTAGAACCTTCACAGCAGCGACAGCTTTATGAGGAGCATCAGCACTGCTCTGCCTGAGCAGAACCATCACCGCCATAGGTTGTCAAATAACCCGGATTTAACCCACACAGGTAAGTCCAATGGGGTGCAGGCATGTCCTCTATGCTTACAGCTTCCCGTGGGTGTTGGTTTGATACCGTTTGGGGACAGCCAAGGAGGCATCTGCAGGCAACAAAGGTAGGTGTGTGCTTGTGTGTGTGTTTCCTATGCAGATCCTAAGCCCAGTGTCACATGCAAGTAGGAGGAGTAAGAAGGGTTCCTGGCAAATCCGGGTTATGGATTGCATTTAAAAAGGCCCCGTGGGAGTGCAATGGGCCCCTGTCTTGCTGCTTAGCAATAATGGTATGGGTTTAGGTTCTGCTGTGTGTACTGGTGGTTGACTGCCCCCCAGCCCAGAGTGTGCATGGAAAATTGTCTGGCAGCCTCCCTGACAGCAAGCAGTGATAGTGCCCATGAAGGGGACCTTGTTGGGCCCGCCCCTTTCACGGTTATCGCTTCTCGGCCTTTTGGCTAAGATCAAGTGTAGTATCTGTTCTTATCAGTTTAATATCTGATACGTCCCCTATCTGGGGACCATATATTAAATGGATTTTTGAGAACGGGGGCCGATTTCGAAGCTTGCTTCCGTCGCCCTATGCATTGACCCGATATGGCAGTATCTTCGGGTACAGTGCACCACCCCCTTACAGGGTTAAAAAGAAAGATTCCTACTTTCATTGCTACCTGCTTGCTGGCTAGCCAGCTAGCCAGCCCTGTGGGCCTTGCTGCTGCTGCAGCCAATAAACAAAAGGTGGTGCTGCTGCTGCTTCTGCTGCTTCTGCTTCTGCTTGTGTCTGGCCCCTGTTGGAGCGTCCAGGCACAGGACTTCTGCTGCTGCTGACTAAATGGCCTCCTTAATTGGATCATTTGAGTAGCCAGCACACCTGTGCAGGTAGGGCATGACATGATAGGCAGCTGCCTTGATAGCGGGTGGGTGCTGAATGTTCCTAATTGACAAAATAAGATTAATGCTTATGAAGAAATATAAAATCTCATCCCTTCCCCAATATCGCGCCACACCCCTACCCCTTAATTCCCTGGTTGAACGTGATGGACATATGTCTTTTTTCGACCGTACTAACTATGTAACTATGTAACATAACATGGGGGGGGGGGGGTCTCCTGGCTGTTCACACAGGTGTGTCATTGCTGTACATTGACCATGCATTGCTTCTGTGGTATTGCAAAGGCAAAGACAAATGCTTCCAGCCATCCATTGCACTAATGGATTGGTCATCAGCTGGCTGTCTATGTCCCGCATCAATATAGACCAAAGTACAGAGGGTTAGGCTATGCTATTGTGCACCTACCTGATGCATCAGAAGGTGCGAGGCCCTTGCTAAATTCTGTGCACAGACTTTGAGATCTATGCTTTAGACTGTATCTAAACCTGCTCCAACATGGACTGACATTCTGGCCTACTTTCAGCCGATGCGACTTGTCTGTCGCTGAACAGTCGCTTTTTATGTATTCAGCACCTATGTATAATGTTGTAAAAATGCTCTAGAAGCTAAAGTCGCAGAAATGTCACACATATTTGGCCTGCAACTTTCTGTGCGACAAATTCAGACAGGAAAAATCAGTATAAATCCTTAGAAAATTATCCCCCAGTGTCTCCATCTGCTGGCGGTATTGAATAAGCATTGCTGCACTGATGGGGTATGCATTAGACGAAAAAAAAGAAGAAAAAGAAGAATAATACGCCCAGAAAAGAGGCGAAAAGGAGAAAAACGTAAAAAAACGTGAAAAAAAAGTAAGAGGAAGAGAAGGGAAAAAAAGGTGGAAATGGGTTTAAAAGTGATTTCGGCGGAGAATATATATATATATATATATATATATATATATATATATATATATGCGCACACACACACATAGATATAAACGTATTCTCCGTTGAGATATTGCAGCCGCTGCTGTGTCCAGGCCCAGGAGCCTTAGCACTGTGCTGTGATGTCACTCAATACCACTGACATCACTAGGTGTAAACAACATCTCTCCTTTGCTGTGTATGTGACTATGGAGCTGTTTGGTGATGTCGTCTATTACGGCCTTCATAGAAGCAACAGGAGATTGTTGCATCCATCTTGAACCCTCAGAACTACAGTGCTATGATGTCACTCACTTCCACAGGCCTTGCAGAGTGTAAACAACAACAACCCAGCTTTGTTGTGTATGTAACCAAAGGGATTTGTGATGTCACCTAGAACCTTCACAGCAGCGACAGCTTTATGAGGAGCATCAGCACTGCTCTGCCTGAGCAGAACCATCACCGCCATAGGTTGTCAAATAACCCGGATTTAACCCACACAGGTAAGTCCAATGGGGTGCAGGCATGTCCTCTATGCTTACAGCTTCCCGTGGGTGTTGGTTTGATACCGTTTGGGGACAGCCAAGGAGGCATCTGCAGGCAACAAAGGTAGGTGTGTGCTTGTGTGTGTGTTTCCTATGCAGATCCTAAGCCCAGTGTCACATGCAAGTAGGAGGAGTAAGAAGGGTTCCTGGCAAATCCGGGTTATGGATTGCATTTAAAAAGGCCCCGTGGGAGTGCAATGGGCCCCTGTCTTGCTGCTTAGCAATAATGGTATGGGTTTAGGTTCTGCTGTGTGTACTGGTGGTTGACTGCCCCCCAGCCCAGAGTGTGCAAAATTGTCTGGCAGCCTCCCTGACAGCAAGCAGTGATAGTGCCCATGAAGGGGACCTTGTTGGGCCCGCCCCTTTCACGGTTATCGCTTCTCGGCCTTTTGGCTAAGATCAAGTGTAGTATCTGTTCTTATCAGTTTAATATCTGATACGTCCCCTATCTGGGGACCATATATTAAATGGATTTTTGAGAACGGGGGCCGATTTCGAAGCTTGCTTCCGTCGCCCTATGCATTGACCCGATATGGCAGTATCTTCGGGTACAGTGCACCACCCCCTTACAGGGTTAAAAAGAAAGATTCCTACTTTCATTGCTACCTGCTTGCTGGCTAGCCAGCTAGCCAGCCCTGTGGGCCTTGCTGCTGCTGCAGCCAATAAACAAAAGGTGGTGCTGCTGCTGCTTCTGCTGCTTCTGCTTGTGTCTGGCCCCTGTTGGAGCGTCCAGGCACAGGACTTCTGCTGCTGCTGACTAAATGGCCTCCTTAATTGGATCATTTGAGTAGCCAGCACACCTGTGCAGGTAGGGCATGACATGATAGGCAGCTGCCTTGATAGCGGGTGGGTGCTGAATGTTCCTAATTGACAAAATAAGATTAATGCTTATGAAGAAATATAAAATCTCATCCCTTCCCCAATATCGCGCCACACCCCTACCCCTTAATTCCCTGGTTGAACGTGATGGACATATGTCTTTTTTCGACCGTACTAACTATGTAACTATGTAACATAACATGGGGGGGGGGGGGTCTCCTGGCTGTTCACACAGGTGTGTCATTGCTGTACATTGACCATGCATTGCTTCTGTGGTATTGCAAAGGCAAAGACAAATGCTTCCAGCCATCCATTGCACTAATGGATTGGTCATCAGCTGGCTGTCTATGTCCCGCATCAATATAGACCAAAGTACAGAGGGTTAGGCTATGCTATTGTGCACCTACCTGATGCATCAGAAGGTGCGAGGCCCTTGCTAAATTCTGTGCACAGACTTTGAGATCTATGCTTTAGACTGTATCTAAACCTGCTCCAACATGGACTGACATTCTGGCCTACTTTCAGCCGATGCGACTTGTCTGTCGCTGAACAGTCGCTTTTTATGTATTCAGCACCTATGTATAATGTTGTAAAAATGCTCTAGAAGCTAAAGTCGCAGAAATGTCACACATATTTGGCCTGCAACTTTCTGTGCGACAAATTCAGACAGGAAAAATCAGTATAAATCCTTAGAAAATTATCCCCCAGTGTCTCCATCTGCTGGCGGTATTGAATAAGCATTGCTGCACTGATGGGGTATGCATTAGACGAAAAAAAAGAAGAAAAAGAAGAATAATACGCCCAGAAAAGAGGCGAAAAGGAGAAAAACGTAAAAAAACGTGAAAAAAAAGTAAGAGGAAGAGAAGGGAAAAAAAGGTGGAAATGGGTTTAAAAGTGATTTCGGCGGAGAAATATATATATATATATATATATATATATATATATATATATATATATGCGCACACACACACATAGATATAAACGTATTCTCCGTTGAGATATTGCAGCCGCTGCTGTGTCCAGGCCCAGGAGCCTTAGCACTGTGCTGTGATGTCACTCAATACCACTGACATCACTAGGTGTAAACAACATCTCTCCTTTGCTGTGTATGTGACTATGGAGCTGTTTGGTGATGTCGTCTATTACGGCCTTCATAGAAGCAACAGGAGATTGTTGCATCCATCTTGAACCCTCAGAACTACAGTGCTATGATGTCACTCACTTCCACAGGCCTTGCAGAGTGTAAACAACAACAACCCAGCTTTGTTGTGTATGTAACCAAAGGGATTTGTGATGTCACCTAGAACCTTCACAGCAGCGACAGCTTTATGAGGAGCATCAGCACTGCTCTGCCTGAGCAGAACCATCACCGCCATAGGTTGTCAAATAACCCGGATTTAACCCACACAGGTAAGTCCAATGGGGTGCAGGCATGTCCTCTATGCTTACAGCTTCCCGTGGGTGTTGGTTTGATACCGTTTGGGGACAGCCAAGGAGGCATCTGCAGGCAACAAAGGTAGGTGTGTGCTTGTGTGTGTGTTTCCTATGCAGATCCTAAGCCCAGTGTCACATGCAAGTAGGAGGAGTAAGAAGGGTTCCTGGCAAATCCGGGTTATGGATTGCATTTAAAAAGGCCCCGTGGGAGTGCAATGGGCCCCTGTCTTGCTGCTTAGCAATAATGGTATGGGTTTAGGTTCTGCTGTGTGTACTGGTGGTTGACTGCCCCCCAGCCCAGAGTGTGCATGGAAAATTGTCTGGCAGCCTCCCTGACAGCAAGCAGTGATAGTGCCCATGAAGGGGACCTTGTTGGGCCCGCCCCTTTCACGGTTATCGCTTCTCGGCCTTTTGGCTAAGATCAAGTGTAGTATCTGTTCTTATCAGTTTAATATCTGATACGTCCCCTATCTGGGGACCATATATTAAATGGATTTTTGAGAACGGGGGCCGATTTCGAAGCTTGCTTCCGTCGCCCTATGCATTGACCCGATATGGCAGTATCTTCGGGTACAGTGCACCACCCCCTTACAGGGTTAAAAAGAAAGATTCCTACTTTCATTGCTACCTGCTTGCTGGCTAGCCAGCTAGCCAGCCCTGTGGGCCTTGCTGCTGCTGCAGCCAATAAACAAAAGGTGGTGCTGCTGCTGCTTCTGCTGCTTCTGCTTCTGCTTGTGTCTGGCCCCTGTTGGAGCGTCCAGGCACAGGACTTCTGCTGCTGCTGACTAAATGGCCTCCTTAATTGGATCATTTAGTAGCCAGCACACCTGTGCAGGTAGGGCATGACATGATAGGCAGCTGCCTTGATAGCGGGTGGGTGCTGAATGTTCCTAATTGACAAAATAAGATTAATGCTTATGAAGAAATATAAAATCTCATCCCTTCCCCAATATCGCGCCACACCCCTACCCCTTAATTCCCTGGTTGAACGTGATGGACATATGTCTTTTTTCGACCGTACTAACTATGTAACTATGTAACATAACATGGGGGGGGGGGGGGTCTCCTGGCTGTTCACACAGGTGTGTCATTGCTGTACATTGACCATGCATTGCTTCTGTGGTATTGCAAAGGCAAAGACAAATGCTTCCAGCCATCCATTGCACTAATGGATTGGTCATCAGCTGGCTGTCTATGTCCCGCATCAATATAGACCAAAGTACAGAGGGTTAGGCTATGCTATTGTGCACCTACCTGATGCATCAGAAGGTGCGAGGCCCTTGCTAAATTCTGTGCACAGACTTTGAGATCTATGCTTTAGACTGTATCTAAACCTGCTCCAACATGGACTGACATTCTGGCCTACTTTCAGCCGATGCGACTTGTCTGTCGCTGAACAGTCGCTTTTTATGTATTCAGCACCTATGTATAATGTTGTAAAAATGCTCTAGAAGCTAAAGTCGCAGAAATGTCACACATATTTGGCCTGCAACTTTCTGTGCGACAAATTCAGACAGGAAAAATCAGTATAAATCCTTAGAAAATTATCCCCCAGTGTCTCCATCTGCTGGCGGTATTGAATAAGCATTGCTGCACTGATGGGGTATGCATTAGACGAAAAAAAAGAAGAAAAAGAAGAATAATACGCCCAGAAAAGAGGCGAAAAGGAGAAAAACGTAAAAAAACGTGAAAAAAAAGTAAGAGGAAGAGAAGGGAAAAAAAGGTGGAAATGGGTTTAAAAGTGATTTCGGCGGAGAAATATATATATATATATATATATATATATATATATATATATATATATGCGCACACACACACATAGATATAAACGTATTCTCCGTTGAGATATTGCAGCCGCTGCTGTGTCCAGGCCCAGGAGCCTTAGCACTGTGCTGTGATGTCACTCAATACCACTGACATCACTAGGTGTAAACAACATCTCTCCTTTGCTGTGTATGTGACTATGGAGCTGTTTGGTGATGTCGTCTATTACGGCCTTCATAGAAGCAACAGGAGATTGTTGCATCCATCTTGAACCCTCAGAACTACAGTGCTATGATGTCACTCACTTCCACAGGCCTTGCAGAGTGTAAACAACAACAACCCAGCTTTGTTGTGTATGTAACCAAAGGGATTTGTGATGTCACCTAGAACCTTCACAGCAGCGACAGCTTTATGAGGAGCATCAGCACTGCTCTGCCTGAGCAGAACCATCACCGCCATAGGTTGTCAAATAACCCGGATTTAACCCACACAGGTAAGTCCAATGGGGTGCAGGCATGTCCTCTATGCTTACAGCTTCCCGTGGGTGTTGGTTTGATACCGTTTGGGGACAGCCAAGGAGGCATCTGCAGGCAACAAAGGTAGGTGTGTGCTTGTGTGTGTGTTTCCTATGCAGATCCTAAGCCCAGTGTCACATGCAAGTAGGAGGAGTAAGAAGGGTTCCTGGCAAATCCGGGTTATGGATTGCATTTAAAAAGGCCCCGTGGGAGTGCAATGGGCCCCTGTCTTGCTGCTTAGCAATAATGGTATGGGTTTAGGTTCTGCTGTGTGTACTGGTGGTTGACTGCCCCCCAGCCCAGAGTGTGCATGGAAAATTGTCTGGCAGCCTCCCTGACAGCAAGCAGTGATAGTGCCCATGAAGGGGACCTTGTTGGGCCCGCCCCTTTCACGGTTATCGCTTCTCGGCCTTTTGGCTAAGATCAAGTGTAGTATCTGTTCTTATCAGTTTAATATCTGATACGTCCCCTATCTGGGGACCATATATTAAATGGATTTTTGAGAACGGGGGCCGATTTCGAAGCTTGCTTCCGTCGCCCTATGCATTGACCCGATATGGCAGTATCTTCGGGTACAGTGCACCACCCCCTTACAGGGTTAAAAAGAAAGATTCCTACTTTCATTGCTACCTGCTTGCTGGCTAGCCAGCTAGCCAGCCCTGTGGGCCTTGCTGCTGCTGCAGCCAATAAACAAAAGGTGGTGCTGCTGCTGCTTCTGCTGCTTCTGCTTCTGCTTGTGTCTGGCCCCTGTTGGAGCGTCCAGGCACAGGACTTCTGCTGCTGCTGACTAAATGGCCTCCTTAATTGGATCATTTGAGTAGCCAGCACACCTGTGCAGGTAGGGCATGACATGATAGGCAGCTGCCTTGATAGCGGGTGGGTGCTGAATGTTCCTAATTGACAAAATAAGATTAATGCTTATGAAGAAATATAAAATCTCATCCCTTCCCCAATATCGCGCCACACCCCTACCCCTTAATTCCCTGGTTGAACGTGATGGACATATGTCTTTTTTCGACCGTACTAACTATGTAACTATGTAACATAACATGGGGGGGGGGGGGGTCTCCTGGCTGTTCACACAGGTGTGTCATTGCTGTACATTGACCATGCATTGCTTCTGTGGTATTGCAAAGGCAAAGACAAATGCTTCCAGCCATCCATTGCACTAATGGATTGGTCATCAGCTGGCTGTCTATGTCCCGCATCAATATAGACCAAAGTACAGAGGGTTAGGCTATGCTATTGTGCACCTACCTGATGCATCAGAAGGTGCGAGGCCCTTGCTAAATTCTGTGCACAGACTTTGAGATCTATGCTTTAGACTGTATCTAAACCTGCTCCAACATGGACTGACATTCTGGCCTACTTTCAGCCGATGCGACTTGTCTGTCGCTGAACAGTCGCTTTTTATGTATTCAGCACCTATGTATAATGTTGTAAAAATGCTCTAGAAGCTAAAGTCGCAGAAATGTCACACATATTTGGCCTGCAACTTTCTGTGCGACAAATTCAGACAGGAAAAATCAGTATAAATCCTTAGAAAATTATCCCCCAGTGTCTCCATCTGCTGGCGGTATTGAATAAGCATTGCTGCACTGATGGGGTATGCATTAGACGAAAAAAAAGAAGAAAAAGAATAATACGCCCAGAAAAGAGGCGAAAAGGAGAAAAACGTAAAAAAACGTGAAAAAAAAGTAAGAGGAAGAGAAGGGAAAAAAAGGTGGAAATGGGTTTAAAAGTGATTTCGGCGGAGAAATATATATATATATATATATATATATATATATATATATATATATATGCGCACACACACACATAGATATAAACGTATTCTCCGTTGAGATATTGCAGCCGCTGCTGTGTCCAGGCCCAGGAGCCTTAGCACTGTGCTGTGATGTCACTCAATACCACTGACATCACTAGGTGTAAACAACATCTCTCCTTTGCTGTGTATGTGACTATGGAGCTGTTTGGTGATGTCGTCTATTACGGCCTTCATAGAAGCAACAGGAGATTGTTGCATCCATCTTGAACCCTCAGAACTACAGTGCTATGATGTCACTCACTTCCACAGGCCTTGCAGAGTGTAAACAACAACAACCCAGCTTTGTTGTGTATGTAACCAAAGGGATTTGTGATGTCACCTAGAACCTTCACAGCAGCGACAGCTTTATGAGGAGCATCAGCACTGCTCTGCCTGAGCAGAACCATCACCGCCATAGGTTGTCAAATAACCCGGATTTAACCCACACAGGTAAGTCCAATGGGGTGCAGGCATGTCCTCTATGCTTACAGCTTCCCGTGGGTGTTGGTTTGATACCGTTTGGGGACAGCCAAGGAGGCATCTGCAGGCAACAAAGGTAGGTGTGTGCTTGTGTGTGTGTTTCCTATGCAGATCCTAAGCCCAGTGTCACATGCAAGTAGGAGGAGTAAGAAGGGTTCCTGGCAAATCCGGGTTATGGATTGCATTTAAAAAGGCCCCGTGGGAGTGCAATGGGCCCCTGTCTTGCTGCTTAGCAATAATGGTATGGGTTTAGGTTCTGCTGTGTGTACTGGTGGTTGACTGCCCCCCAGCCCAGAGTGTGCATGGAAAATTGTCTGGCAGCCTCCCTGACAGCAAGCAGTGATAGTGCCCATGAAGGGGACCTTGTTGGGCCCGCCCCTTTCACGGTTATCGCTTCTCGGCCTTTTGGCTAAGATCAAGTGTAGTATCTGTTCTTATCAGTTTAATATCTGATACGTCCCCTATCTGGGGACCATATATTAAATGGATTTTTGAGAACGGGGGCCGATTTCGAAGCTTGCTTCCGTCGCCTTATGCATTGACCCGATATGGCAGTATCTTCGGGTACAGTGCACCACCCCCTTACAGGGTTAAAAAGAAAGATTCCTACTTTCATTGCTACCTGCTTGCTGGCTAGCCAGCTAGCCAGCCCTGTGGGCCTTGCTGCTGCTGCAGCCAATAAACAAAAGGTGGTGCTGCTGCTGCTTCTGCTGCTTCTGCTTCTGCTTGTGTCTGGCCCCTGTTGGAGCGTCCAGGCACAGGACTTCTGCTGCTGCTGACTAAATGGCCTCCTTAATTGGATCATTTGAGTAGCCAGCACACCTGTGCAGGTAGGGCATGACATGATAGGCAGCTGCCTTGATAGCGGGTGGGTGCTGAATGTTCCTAATTGACAAAATAAGATTAATGCTTATGAAGAAATATAAAATCTCATCCCTTCCCCAATATCGCGCCACACCCCTACCCCTTAATTCCCTGGTTGAACGTGATGGACATATGTCTTTTTTCGACCGTACTAACTATGTAACTATGTAACATAACATGGGGGGGGGGGGGGTCTCCTGGCTGTTCACACAGGTGTGTCATTGCTGTACATTGACCATGCATTGCTTCTGTGGTATTGCAAAGGCAAAGACAAATGCTTCCAGCCATCCATTGCACTAATGGATTGGTCATCAGCTGGCTGTCTATGTCCCGCATCAATATAGACCAAAGTACAGAGGGTTAGGCTATGCTATTGTGCACCTACCTGATGCATCAGAAGGTGCGAGGCCCTTGCTAAATTCTGTGCACAGACTTTGAGATCTATGCTTTAGACTGTATCTAAACCTGCTCCAACATGGACTGACATTCTGGCCTACTTTCAGCCGATGCGACTTGTCTGTCGCTGAACAGTCGCTTTTTATGTATTCAGCACCTATGTATAATGTTGTAAAAATGCTCTAGAAGCTAAAGTCGCAGAAATGTCACACATATTTGGCCTGCAACTTTCTGTGCGACAAATTCAGACAGGAAAAATCAGTATAAATCCTTAGAAAATTATCCCCCAGTGTCTCCATCTGCTGGCGGTATTGAATAAGCATTGCTGCACTGATGGGGTATGCATTAGACGAAAAAAAAGAAGAAAAAGAAGAATAATACGCCCAGAAAAGAGGCGAAAAGGAGAAAAACGTAAAAAAACGTGAAAAAAAAGTAAGAGGAAGAGAAGGGAAAAAAAGGTGGAAATGGGTTTAAAAGTGATTTCGGCGGAGAATATATATATATATATATATATATATATATATATATATATATATGCGCACACACACACATAGATATAAACGTATTCTCCGTTGAGATATTGCAGCCGCTGCTGTGTCCAGGCCCAGGAGCCTTAGCACTGTGCTGTGATGTCACTCAATACCACTGACATCACTAGGTGTAAACAACATCTCTCCTTTGCTGTGTATGTGACTATGGAGCTGTTTGGTGATGTCGTCTATTACGGCCTTCATAGAAGCAACAGGAGATTGTTGCATCCATCTTGAACCCTCAGAACTACAGTGCTATGATGTCACTCACTTCCACAGGCCTTGCAGAGTGTAAACAACAACAACCCAGCTTTGTTGTGTATGTAACCAAAGGGATTTGTGATGTCACCTAGAACCTTCACAGCAGCGACAGCTTTATGAGGAGCATCAGCACTGCTCTGCCTGAGCAGAACCATCACCGCCATAGGTTGTCAAATAACCCGGATTTAACCCACACAGGTAAGTCCAATGAGGTGCAGGCATGTCCTCTATGCTTACAGCTTCCCGTGGGTGTTGGTTTGATACCGTTTGGGGACAGCCAAGGAGGCATCTGCAGGCAACAAAGGTAGGTGTGTGCTTGTGTGTGTGTTTCCTATGCAGATCCTAAGCCCAGTGTCACATGCAAGTAGGAGGAGTAAGAAGGGTTCCTGGCAAATCCGGGTTATGGATTGCATTTAAAAAGGCCCCGTGGGAGTGCAATGGGCCCCTGTCTTGCTGCTTAGCAATAATGGTATGGGTTTAGGTTCTGCTGTGTGTACTGGTGGTTGACTGCCCCCCAGCCCAGAGTGTGCATGGAAAATTGTCTGGCAGCCTCCCTGACAGCAAGCAGTGATAGTGCCCATGAAGGGGACCTTGTTGGGCCCGCCCCTTTCACGGTTATCGCTTCTCGGCCTTTTGGCTAAGATCAAGTGTAGTATCTGTTCTTATCAGTTTAATATCTGATACGTCCCCTATCTGGGGACCATATATTAAATGGATTTTTGAGAACGGGGGCCGATTTCGAAGCTTGCTTCCGTCGCCCTATGCATTGACCCGATATGGCAGTATCTTCGGGTACAGTGCACCACCCCCTTACAGGGTTAAAAAGAAAGATTCCTACTTTCATTGCTACCTGCTTGCTGGCTAGCCAGCTAGCCAGCCCTGTGGGCCTTGCTGCTGCTGCAGCCAATAAACAAAAGGTGGTGCTGCTGCTGCTTCTGCTGCTTCTGCTTCTGCTTGTGTCTGGCCCCTGTTGGAGCGTCCAGGCACAGGACTTCTGCTGCTGCTGACTAAATGGCCTCCTTAATTGGATCATTTGAGTAGCCAGCACACCTGTGCAGGTAGGGCATGACATGATAGGCAGCTGCCTTGATAGCGGGTGGGTGCTGAATGTTCCTAATTGACAAAATAAGATTAATGCTTATGAAGAAATATAAAATCTCATCCCTTCCCCAATATCGCGCCACACCCCTACCCCTTAATTCCCTGGTTGAACGTGATGGACATATGTCTTTTTTCGACCGTACTAACTATGTAACTATGTAACATAACATGGGGGGGGGGGGGGTCTCCTGGCTGTTCACACAGGTGTGTCATTGCTGTACATTGACCATGCATTGCTTCTGTGGTATTGCAAAGGCAAAGACAAATGCTTCCAGCCATCCATTGCACTAATGGATTGGTCATCAGCTGGCTGTCTATGTCCCGCATCAATATAGACCAAAGTACAGAGGGTTAGGCTATGCTATTGTGCACCTACCTGATGCATCAGAAGGTGCGAGGCCCTTGCTAAATTCTGTGCACAGACTTTGAGATCTATGCTTTAGACTGTATCTAAACCTGCTCCAACATGGACTGACATTCTGGCCTACTTTCAGCCGATGCGACTTGTCTGTCGCTGAACAGTCGCTTTTTATGTATTCAGCACCTATGATAATGTTGTAAAAATGCTCTAGAAGCTAAAGTCGCAGAAATGTCACACATATTTGGCCTGCAACTTTCTGTGCGACAAATTCAGACAGGAAAAATCAGTATAAATCCTTAGAAAATTATCCCCCAGTGTCTCCATCTGCTGGCGGTATTGAATAAGCATTGCTGCACTGATGGGGTATGCATTAGACGAAAAAAAAGAAGAAAAAGAAGAATAATACGCCCAGAAAAGAGGCGAAAAGGAGAAAAACGTAAAAAAACGTGAAAAAAAAGTAAGAGGAAGAGAAGGGAAAAAAAGGTGGAAATGGGTTTAAAAGTGATTTCGGCGGAGAAATATATATATATATATATATATATATATATATATATATATATATATATATATGCGCACACACACACATAGATATAAACGTATTCTCCGTTGAGATATTGCAGCCGCTGCTGTGTCCAGGCCCAGGAGCCTTAGCACTGTGCTGTGATGTCACTCAATACCACTGACATCACTAGGTGTAAACAACATCTCTCCTTTGCTGTGTATGTGACTATGGAGCTGTTTGGTGATGTCGTCTATTACGGCCTTCATAGAAGCAACAGGAGATTGTTGCATCCATCTTGAACCCTCAGAACTACAGTGCTATGATGTCACTCACTTCCACAGGCCTTGCAGAGTGTAAACAACAACAACCCAGCTTTGTTGTGTATGTAACCAAAGGGATTTGTGATGTCACCTAGAACCTTCACAGCAGCGACAGCTTTATGAGGAGCATCAGCACTGCTCTGCCTGAGCAGAACCATCACCGCCATAGGTTGTCAAATAACCCGGATTTAACCCACACAGGTAAGTCCAATGGGGTGCAGGCATGTCCTCTATGCTTACAGCTTCCCGTGGGTGTTGGTTTGATACCGTTTGGGGACAGCCAAGGAGGCATCTGCAGGCAACAAAGGTAGGTGTGTGCTTGTGTGTGTGTTTCCTATGCAGATCCTAAGCCCAGTGTCACATGCAAGTAGGAGGAGTAAGAAGGGTTCCTGGCAAATCCGGGTTATGGATTGCATTTAAAAAGGCCCCGTGGGAGTGCAATGGGCCCCTGTCTTGCTGCTTAGCAATAATGGTATGGGTTTAGGTTCTGCTGTGTGTACTGGTGGTTGACTGCCCCCCAGCCCAGAGTGTGCATGGAAAATTGTCTGGCAGCCTCCCTGACAGCAAGCAGTGATAGTGCCCATGAAGGGGACCTTGTTGGGCCCGCCCCTTTCACGGTTATCGCTTCTCGGCCTTTTGGCTAAGATCAAGTGTAGTATCTGTTCTTATCAGTTTAATATCTGATACGTCCCCTATCTGGGGACCATATATTAAATGGATTTTTGAGAACGGGGGCCGATTTCGAAGCTTGCTTCCGTCGCCCTATGCATTGACCCGATATGGCAGTATCTTCGGGTACAGTGCACCACCCCCTTACAGGGTTAAAAAGAAAGATTCCTACTTTCATTGCTACCTGCTTGCTGGCTAGCCAGCTAGCCAGCCCTGTGGGCCTTGCTGCTGCTGCAGCCAATAAACAAAAGGTGGTGCTGCTGCTGCTTCTGCTGCTTCTGCTTCTGCTTGTGTCTGGCCCCTGTTGGAGCGTCCAGGCACAGGACTTCTGCTGCTGCTGACTAAATGGCCTCCTTAATTGGATCATTTGAGTAGCCAGCACACCTGTGCAGGTAGGGCATGACATGATAGGCAGCTGCCTTGATAGCGGGTGGGTGCTGAATGTTCCTAATTGACAAAATAAGATTAATGCTTATGAAGAAATATAAAATCTCATCCCTTCCCCAATATCGCGCCACACCCCTACCCCTTAATTCCCTGGTTGAACGTGATGGACATATGTCTTTTTTCGACCGTACTAACTATGTAACTATGTAACATAACATGGGGGGGGGGGGGGTCTCCTGGCTGTTCACACAGGTGTGTCATTGCTGTACATTGACCATGCATTGCTTCTGTGGTATTGCAAAGGCAAAGACAAATGCTTCCAGCCATCCATTGCACTAATGGATTGGTCATCAGCTGGCTGTCTATGTCCCGCATCAATATAGACCAAAGTACAGAGGGTTAGGCTATGCTATTGTGCACCTACCTGATGCATCAGAAGGTGCGAGGCCCTTGCTAAATTCTGTGCACAGACTTTGAGATCTATGCTTTAGACTGTATCTAAACCTGCTCCAACATGGACTGACATTCTGGCCTACTTTCAGCCGATGCGACTTGTCTGTCGCTGAACAGTCGCTTTTTATGTATTCAGCACCTATGTATAATGTTGTAAAAATGCTCTAGAAGCTAAAGTCGCAGAAATGTCACACATATTTGGCCTGCAACTTTCTGTGCGACAAATTCAGACAGGAAAAATCAGTATAAATCCTTAGAAAATTATCCCCCAGTGTCTCCATCTGCTGGCGGTATTGAATAAGCATTGCTGCACTGATGGGGTATGCATTAGACGAAAAAAAAGAAGAAAAAGAAGAATAATACGCCCAGAAAAGAGGCGAAAAGGAGAAAAACGTAAAAAAACGTGAAAAAAAAGTAAGAGGAAGAGAAGGGAAAAAAAGGTGGAAATGGGTTTAAAAGTGATTTCGGCGGAGAAATATATATATATATATATATATATATATATATATATATATATATGCGCACACACACACATAGATATAAACGTATTCTCCGTTGAGATATTGCAGCCGCTGCTGTGTCCAGGCCCAGGAGCCTTAGCACTGTGCTGTGATGTCACTCAATACCACTGACATCACTAGGTGTAAACAACATCTCTCCTTTGCTGTGTATGTGACTATGGAGCTGTTTGGTGATGTCGTCTATTACGGCCTTCATAGAAGCAACAGGAGATTGTTGCATCCATCTTGAACCCTCAGAACTACAGTGCTATGATGTCACTCACTTCCACAGGCCTTGCAGAGTGTAAACAACAACAACCCAGCTTTGTTGTGTATGTAACCAAAGGGATTTGTGATGTCACCTAGAACCTTCACAGCAGCGACAGCTTTATGAGGAGCATCAGCACTGCTCTGCCTGAGCAGAACCATCACCGCCATAGGTTGTCAAATAACCCGGATTTAACCCACACAGGTAAGTCCAATGGGGTGCAGGCATGTCCTCTATGCTTACAGCTTCCCGTGGGTGTTGGTTTGATACCGTTTGGGGACAGCCAAGGAGGCATCTGCAGGCAACAAAGGTAGGTGTGTGCTTGTGTGTGTGTTTCCTATGCAGATCCTAAGCCCAGTGTCACATGCAAGTAGGAGGAGTAAGAAGGGTTCCTGGCAAATCCGGGTTATGGATTGCATTTAAAAAGGCCCCGTGGGAGTGCAATGGGCCCCTGTCTTGCTGCTTAGCAATAATGGTATGGGTTTAGGTTCTGCTGTGTGTACTGGTGGTTGACTGCCCCCCAGCCCAGAGTGTGCATGGAAAATTGTCTGGCAGCCTCCCTGACAGCAAGCAGTGATAGTGCCCATGAAGGGGACCTTGTTGGGCCCGCCCCTTTCACGGTTATCGCTTCTCGGCCTTTTGGCTAAGATCAAGTGTAGTATCTGTTCTTATCAGTTTAATATCTGATACGTTCCCCTATCTGGGGACCATATATTAAATGGATTTTTGAGAACGGGGGCCGATTTCGAAGCTTGCTTCCGTCGCCCTATGCATTGACCCGATATGGCAGTATCTTCGGGTACAGTGCACCACCCCCTTACAGGGTTAAAAAGAAAGATTCCTACTTTCATTGCTACCTGCTTGCTGGCTAGCCAGCTAGCCAGCCCTGTGGGCCTTGCTGCTGCTGCAGCCAATAAACAAAAGGTGGTGCTGCTGCTGCTTCTGCTGCTTCTGCTTCTGCTTGTGTCTGGCCCCTGTTGGAGCGTCCAGGCACAGGACTTCTGCTGCTGCTGACTAAATGGCCTCCTTAATTGGATCATTTGAGTAGCCAGCACACCTGTGCAGGTAGGGCATGACATGATAGGCAGCTGCCTTGATAGCGGGTGGGTGCTGAATGTTCCTAATTGACAAAATAAGATTAATGCTTATGAAGAAATATAAAATCTCATCCCTTCCCCAATATCGCGCCACACCCCTACCCATTAATTCCCTGGTTGAACGTGATGGACATATGTCTTTTTTCGACCGTACTAACTATGTAACTATGTAACATAACATGGGGGGGGGGGTCTCCTGGCTGTTCACACAGGTGTGTCATTGCTGTACATTGACCATGCATTGCTTCTGTGGTATTGCAAAGGCAAAGACAAATGCTTCCAGCCATCCATTGCACTAATGGATTGGTCATCAGCTGGCTGTCTATGTCCCGCATCAATATAGACCAAAGTACAGAGGGTTAGGCTATGCTATTGTGCACCTACCTGATGCATCAGAAGGTGCGAGGCCCTTGCTAAATTCTGTGCACAGACTTTGAGATCTATACTTTAGACTGTATCTAAACCTGCTCCAACATGGACTGACATTCTGGCCTACTTTCAGCCGATGCGACTTGTCTGTCGCTGAACAGTCGCTTTTTATGTATTCAGCACCTATGTATAATGTTGTAAAAATGCTCTAGAAGCTAAAGTCGCAGAAATGTCACACATATTTGGCCTGCAACTTTCTGTGCGACAAATTCAGACAGGAAAAATCAGTATAAATCCTTAGAAAATTATCCCCCAGTGTCTCCATCTGCTGGCGGTATTGAATAAGCATTGCTGCACTGATGGGGTATGCATTAGACGAAAAAAAAGAAGAAAAAGAAGAATAATACGCCCAGAAAAGAGGCGAAAAGGAGAAAAACGTAAAAAAACGTGAAAAAAAAGTAAGAGGAAGAGAAGGGAAAAAAAGGTGGAAATGGGTTTAAAAGTGATTTCGGCGGAGAAATATATATATATATATATATATATATATACGCGCACACACACACATATATATAAACGTATTCTCCGTTGAGATATTGCAGCCGCTGCTGTGTCCAGGCCCAGGAGCCTTAGCACTGTGCTGTGATGTCACTCAATACCACTGACATCACTAGGTGTAAACAACATCTCTCCTTTGCTGTGTATGTGACTATGGAGCTGTTTGGTGATGTCGTCTATTATGGCCTTCATAGAAGCAACAGGAGATTGTTGCATCCATCTAGAACCCTCAGAACTACAGTGCTATGATGTCACTCACTTCCACAGGCCTTGCAGAGTGTAAACAACAACAACCCAGCTTTGTTGTGTATGTAACCATAGGGATTTGTGATGTCACCTAGAACCTTCACAGCAGCGACAGCTTTATGAGGAGCATCAGCACTGCTCTGCCTGAGCAGAACCATCACCGCCATAGGTTGTCAAATAACCCGGATTTAACCCACACAGGTAAGTCCAATGGGGTGCAGGCATGTCCTCTATGCTTACAGCTTCCCGTGGGTGTTGGTTTGATACCGTTTGGGGACAGCCAAGGAGGCATCTGCAGGCAACAAAGGTAGGTGTGTGCTTGTGTGTGTGTTTCCTATGCAGATCCTAAGCCCAGTGTCACATGCAAGTAGGAGGAGTAAGAAGGGTTCCTGGCAAATCCGGGTTATGGATTGCATTTAAAAAGGCCCCGTGGGAGTGCAATGGGCCCCTGTCTTGCTGCTTAGCAATAATGGTATGGGTTTAGGTTCTGCTGTGTGTACTGGTGGTTGACTGCCCCCCAGCCCAGAGTGTGCATGGAAAATTGTCTGGCAGCCTCCCTGACAGCAAGCAGTGATAGTGCCCATGAAGGGGACCTTGTTGGGCCCGCCCCTTTCACGGTTATCGCTTCTCGGCCTTTTGGCTAAGATCAAGTGTAGTATCTGTTCTTATCAGTTTAATATCTGATACGTCCCCTATCTGGGGACCATATATTAAATGGATTTTTGAGAACGGGGGCCGATTTCGAAGCTTGCTTCCGTCGCCCTATGCATTGACCCGATATGGCAGTATCTTCGGGTACAGTGCACCACCCCCTTACAGGGTTAAAAAGAAAGATTCCTACTTTCATTGCTACCTGCTTGCTGGCTAGCCAGCTAGCCAGCCCTGTGGGCCTTGCTGCTGCAGCCAAAAAACAAAAGGTGGTGCTGCTGCTGCTGCTTCTGCTGCTTCTGCTTGTGTCTGGCCGCTGTTGGAGCGTCCAGGCACAGGACTTCTGCTGCTGCTGACTAAATGGCCTCCTTAATTGGATCATTTGAGTAGCCAGCACACCTGTGCAGGTAGGGCATGACATGATAGGCAGCTGCCTTGATAGCGGGTGGGTGCTGAATGTTCCTAATTGACAAAATAAGATTAATGCTTATGAAGAAATATAAAATCTCATCCCTTCCCCAATATCGCGCCACACCCCTACCCCTTAATTCCCTGGTTGAACTTGATGGACATATGTCTTTTTTCGACCGTACTAACTATGTAACTATGTAACATAACATGGGGGGGGGGGGGGGGGTCTCCTGGCTGTTCACACAGGTGTGTCATTGCTGTACATTGACCATGCATTGCTTCTGTGGTATTGCAAAGGCAAAGACAAATGCTTCCAGCCATCCATTGCACTAATGGATTGGTCATCAGCTGGCTGTCTATGTCCCGCATCAATATAGACCAAAGTACAGAGGGTTAGGCTATGCTATTGTGCACCTACCTGATGCATCAGAAGGTGCGAGGCCCTTGCTAAATTCTGTGCACAGACTTTGAGATCTATACTTTAGACTGTATCTAAACCTGCTCCAACATGGACTGACATTCTGGCCTACTTTCAGCCGATGCGACTTGTCTGTCGCTGAACAGTCGCTTTTAATGTATTCAGCACCTATGTATAATGTTGTAAAAATGCTCTAGAAGCTAAAGTCGCAGAAATGTCACACATATTTGGCCTGCAACTTTCTGTGCGACAAATTCAGACAGGAAAAATCAGTATAAATCCTTAGAAAATTATCCCCCAGTGTCTCCATCTGCTGGCGGTATTGAATAAGCATTGCTGCACTGATGGGGTATGCATTAGACGAAAAAAAAGAAGAAAAAGAAGAATAATACGCCCAGAAAAGAGGCGAAAAGGAGAAAAACGTAAAAAAACGTGAAAAAAAAGTAAGAGGAAGAGAAGGGAAAAAAAGGTGGAAATGGGTTTAAAAGTGATTTCGGCGGAGAAATATATATATATATATATATATATATATATATATATATATATATACGCGCACACACACACATATATATAAACGTATTCTCCGTTGAGATATTGCAGCCGCTGCTGTGTCCAGGCCCAGGAGCCTTAGCACTGTGCTGTGATGTCACTCAATACCACTGACATCACTAGGTGTAAACAACATCTCTCCTTTGCTGTGTATGTGACTATGGAGCTGTTTGGTGATGTCGTCTATTATGGCCTTCATAGAAGCAACAGGAGATTGTTGCATCCATCTAGAACCCTCAGAACTACAGTGCTATGATGTCACTCACTTCCACAGGCCTTGCAGAGTGTAAACAACAACAACCCAGCTTTGTTGTGTATGTAACCATAGGGATTTGTGATGTCACCTAGAACCTTCACAGCAGCGACAGCTTTATGAGGAGCATCAGCACTGCTCTGCCTGAGCAGAACCATCACCGCCATAGGTTGTCAAATAACCCGGATTTAACCCACACAGGTAAGTCCAATGGGGTGCAGGCATGTCCTCTATGCTTACAGCTTCCCGTGGGTGTTGGTTTGATACCGTTTGGGGACAGCCAAGGAGGCATCTGCAGGCAACAAAGGTAGGTGTGTGCTTGTGTGTGTGTTTCCTATGCAGATCCTAAGCCCAGTGTCACATGCAAGTAGGAGGAGAAGGAAGGGTTCCTGGCAAATCCGGGTTATGGATTGCATTTAAAAAGGCCCCGTGGGAGTGCAATGGGCCCCTGTCTTGCTGCTTAGCAATAATGGTATGGGTTTAGGTTCTGCTGTGTGTACTGGTGGTTGACTGCCCCCCAGCCCAGAGTGTGCATGGAAAATTGTCTGGCAGCCTCCCTGACAGCAAGCAGTGATGGTGCCCATGAAGGGGACCTTGTTGGGCCCGCCCCTTTCACGGTTATCGCTTCTCGGCCTTTTGGCTAAGATCAAGTGTAGTATCTGTTCTTATCAGTTTAATATCTGATACGTCCCCTATCTGGGGACCATATATTAAATGGATTTTTGAGAACGGGGGCCGATTTCGAAGCTTGCTTCCGTCGCCCTATGCATTGACCCGATATGGCAGTATCTTCGGGTACAGTGCACCACCCCCTTACAGGGTTAAAAAGAAAGATTCCTACTTTCATTGCTACCTGCTTGCTGGCTAGCCAGCTAGCCAGCCCTGTGGGCCTTGCTGCTGCAGCCAAAAAACAAAAGGTGGTGCTGCTGCTGCTGCTTCTGCTGCTTCTGCTTGTGTCTGGCCACTGTTGGAGCGTCCAGGCACAGGACTTCTGCTGCTGCTGACTAAATGGCCTCCTTAATTGGATCATTTGAGTAGCCAGCACACCTGTGCAGGTAGGGCATGACATGATAGGCAGCTGCCTTGATAGCGGGTGGGTGCTGAATGTTCCTAATTGACAAAATAAGATTAATGCTTATGAAGAAATATAAAATCTCATCCCTTCCCCAATATCGCGCCACACCCCTACCCCTTAATTCCCTGGTTGAACTTGATGGACATATGTCTTTTTTCGACCGTACTAACTATGTAACTATGTAACATAACATGGGGGGGGGGGGGGGGTCTCCTGGCTGTTCACACAGGTGTGTCATTGCTGTACATTGACCATGCATTGCTTCTGTGGTATTGCAAAGGCAAAGACAAATGCTTCCAGCCATCCATTGCACTAATGGATTGGTCATCAGCTGGCTGTCTATGTCCCGCATCAATATAGACCAAAGTACAGAGGGTTAGGCTATGCTATTGTGCACCTACCTGATGCATCAGAAGGTGCGAGGCCCTTGCTAAATTCTGTGCACAGACTTTGAGATCTATACTTTAGACTGTATCTAAACCTGCTCCAACATGGACTGACATTCTGGCCTACTTTCAGCCGATGCGACTTGTCTGTCGCTGAACAGTCGCTTTTTATGTATTCAGCACCTATGTATAATGTTGTAAAAATGCTCTAGAAGCTAAAGTCGCAGAAATGTCACACATATTTGGCCTGCAACTTTCTGTGCGACAAATTCAGACAGGAAAAATCAGTATAAATCCTTAGAAAATTATCCCCCAGTGTCTCCATCTGCTGGCGGTATTGAATAAGCATTGCTGCACTGATGGGGTATGCATTAGACGAAAAAAAAGAAGAAAAAGAAGAATAATACGCCCAGAAAAGAGGCGAAAAGGAGAAAAACGTAAAAAAACGTGAAAAAAAAGTAAGAGGAAGAGAAGGGAAAAAAAGGTGGAAATGGGTTTAAAAGTGATTTCGGCGGAGAAATATATATATATATATATATATATATATATATATATATACGCGCACACACACACATATATATAAACGTATTCTCCGTTGAGATATTGCAGCCGCTGCTGTGTCCAGGCCCAGGAGCCTTAGCACTGTGCTGTGATGTCACTCAATACCACTGACATCACTAGGTGTAAACAACATCTCTCCTTTGCTGTGTATGTGACTATGGAGCTGTTTGGTGATGTCGTCTATTATGGCCTTCATAGAAGCAACAGGAGATTGTTGCATCCATCTAGAACCCTCAGAACTACAGTGCTATGATGTCACTCACTTCCACAGGCCTTGCAGAGTGTAAACAACAACAACCCAGCTTTGTTGTGTATGTAACCATAGGGATTTGTGATGTCACCTAGAACCTTCACAGCAGCGACAGCTTTATGAGGAGCATCAGCACTGCTCTGCCTGAGCAGAACCATCACCGCCATAGGTTGTCAAATAACCCGGATTTAACCCACACAGGTAAGTCCAATGGGGTGCAGGCATGTCCTCTATGCTTACAGCTTCCCGTGGGTGTTGGTTTGATACCGTTTGGGGACAGCCAAGGAGGCATCTGCAGGCAACAAAGGTAGGTGTGTGCTTGTGTGTGTGTTTCCTATGCAGATCCTAAGCCCAGTGTCACATGCAAGTAGGAGGAGTAAGAAGGGTTCCTGGCAAATCCGGGTTATGGATTGCATTTAAAAAGGCCCCGTGGGAGTGCAATGGGCCCCTGTCTTGCTGCTTAGCAATAATGGTATGGGTTTAGGTTCTGCTGTGTGTACTGGTGGTTGACTGCCCCCCAGCCCAGAGTGTGCATGGAAAATTGTCTGGCAGCCTCCCTGACAGCAAGCAGTGATAGTGCCCATGAAGGGGACCTTGTTGGGCCCGCCCCTTTCACGGTTATCGCTTCTCGGCCTTTTGGCTAAGATCAAGTGTAGTATCTGTTCTTATCAGTTTAATATCTGATACGTCCCCTATCTGGGGACCATATATTAAATGGATTTTTGAGAACGGGGGCCGATTTCGAAGCTTGCTTCCGTCGCCCTATGCATTGACCCGATATGGCAGTATCTTCGGGTACAGTGCACCACCCCCTTACAGGGTTAAAAAGAAAGATTCCTACTTTCATTGCTACCTGCTTGCTGGCTAGCCAGCTAGCCAGCCCTGTGGGCCTTGCTGCTGCAGCCAAAAAACAAAAGGTGGTGCTGCTGCTGCTGCTTCTGCTGCTTCTGCTTGTGTCTGGCCGCTGTTGGAGCGTCCAGGCACAGGACTTCTGCTGCTGCTGACTAAATGGCCTCCTTAATTGGATCATTTGAGTAGCCAGCACACCTGTGCAGGTAGGGCATGACATGATAGGCAGCTGCCTTGATAGCGGGTGGGTGCTGAATGTTCCTAATTGACAAAATAAGATTAATGCTTATGAAGAAATATAAAATCTCATCCCTTCCCCAATATCGCGCCACACCCCTACCCCTTAATTCCCTGGTTGAACTTGATGGACATATGTCTTTTTTCGACCGTACTAACTATGTAACTATGTAACATAACATGGGGGGGGGGGGGGGGGTCTCCTGGCTGTTCACACAGGTGTGTCATTGCTGTACATTGACCATGCATTGCTTCTGTGGTATTGCAAAGGCAAAGACAAATGCTTCCAGCCATCCATTGCACTAATGGATTGGTCATCAGCTGGCTGTCTATGTCCCGCATCAATATAGACCAAAGTACAGAGGGTTAGGCTATGCTATTGTGCACCTACCTGATGCATCAGAAGGTGCGAGGCCCTTGCTAAATTCTGTGCACAGACTTTGAGATCTATACTTTAGACTGTATCTAAACCTGCTCCAACATGGACTGACATTCTGGCCTACTTTCAGCCGATGCGACTTGTCTGTCGCTGAACAGTCGCTTTTTATGTATTCAGCACCTATGTATAATGTTGTAAAAATGCTCTAGAAGCTAAAGTCGCAGAAATGTCACACATATTTGGCCTGCAACTTTCTGTGCGACAAATTCAGACAGGAAAAATCAGTATAAATCCTTAGAAAATTATCCCCCAGTGTCTCCATCTGCTGGCGGTATTGAATAAGCATTGCTGCACTGATGGGGTATGCATTAGACGAAAAAAAAGAAGAAAAAGAAGAATAATACGCCCAGAAAAGAGGCGAAAAGGAGAAAAACGTAAAAAAACGTGAAAAAAAAGTAAGAGGAAGAGAAGGGAAAAAAAGGTGGAAATGGGTTTAAAAGTGATTTCGGCGGAGAAATATATATATATATATATATATATATATATATATATATATACGCGCACACACACACATATATATAAACGTATTCTCCGTTGAGATATTGCAGCCGCTGCTGTGTCCAGGCCCAGGAGCCTTAGCACTGTGCTGTGATGTCACTCAATACCACTGACATCACTAGGTGTAAACAACATCTCTCCTTTGCTGTGTATGTGACTATGGAGCTGTTTGGTGATGTCGTCTATTATGGCCTTCATAGAAGCAACAGGAGATTGTTGCATCCATCTAGAACCCTCAGAACTACAGTGCTATGATGTCACTCACTTCCACAGGCCTTGCAGAGTGTAAACAACAACAACCCAGCTTTGTTGTGTATGTAACCATAGGGATTTGTGATGTCACCTAGAACCTTCACAGCAGCGACAGCTTTATGAGGAGCATCAGCACTGCTCTGCCTGAGCAGAACCATCACCGCCATAGGTTGTCAAATAACCCGGATTTAACCCACACAGGCAAGTCCAATGGGGTGCAGGCATGTCCTCTATGCTTACAGCTTCCCGTGGGTGTTGGTTTGATACCGTTTGGGGACAGCCAAGGAGGCATCTGCAGGCAACAAAGGTAGGTGTGTGCTTGTGTGTGTGTTTCCTATGCAGATCCTAAGCCCAGTGTCACATGCAAGTAGGAGGAGTAAGAAGGGTTCCTGGCAAATCCGGGTTATGGATTGCATTTAAAAAGGCCCCGTGGGAGTGCAATGGGCCCCTGTCTTGCTGCTTAGCAATAATGGTATGGGTTTAGGTTCTGCTGTGTGTACTGGTGGTTGACTGCCCCCCAGCCCAGAGTGTGCATGGAAAATTGTCTGGCAGCCTCCCTGACAGCAAGCAGTGATAGTGCCCATGAAGGGGACCTTGTTGGGCCCGCCCCTTTCACGGTTATCGCTTCTCGGCCTTTTGGCTAAGATCAAGTGTAGTATCTGTTCTTATCAGTTTAATATCTGATACGTCCCCTATCTGGGGACCATATATTAAATGGATTTTTGAGAACGGGGGCCGATTTCGAAGCTTGCTTCCGTCGCCCTATGCATTGACCCGATATGGCAGTATCTTCGGGTACAGTGCACCACCCCCTTACAGGGTTAAAAAGAAAGATTCCTACTTTCATTGCTACCTGCTTGCTGGCTAGCCAGCTAGCCAGCCCTGTGGGCCTTGCTGCTGCAGCCAAAAAACAAAAGGTGGTGCTGCTGCTGCTGCTTCTGCTGCTTCTGCTTGTGTCTGGCCGCTGTTGGAGCGTCCAGGCACAGGACTTCTGCTGCTGCTGACTAAATGGCCTCCTTAATTGGATCATTTGAGTAGCCAGCACACCTGTGCAGGTAGGGCATGACATGATAGGCAGCTGCCTTGATAGCGGGTGGGTGCTGAATGTTCCTAATTGACAAAATAAGATTAATGCTTATGAAGAAATATAAAATCTCATCCCTTCCCCAATATCGCGCCACACCCCTACCCCTTAATTCCCTGGTTGAACTTGATGGACATATGTCTTTTTTCGACCGTACTAACTATGTAACTATGTAACATAACATGGGGGGGGGGGGGGGGGTCTCCTGGCTGTTCACACAGGTGTGTCATTGCTGTACATTGACCATGCATTGCTTCTGTGGTATTGCAAAGGCAAAGACAAATGCTTCCAGCCATCCATTGCACTAATGGATTGGTCATCAGCTGGCTGTCTATGTCCCGCATCAATATAGACCAAAGTACAGAGGGTTAGGCTATGCTATTGTGCACCTACCTGATGCATCAGAAGGTGCGAGGCCCTTGCTAAATTCTGTGCACAGACTTTGAGATCTATACTTTAGACTGTATCTAAACCTGCTCCAACATGGACTGACATTCTGGCCTACTTTCAGCCGATGCGACTTGTCTGTCGCTGAACAGTCGCTTTTTATGTATTCAGCACCTATGTATAATGTTGTAAAAATGCTCTAGAAGCTAAAGTCGCAGAAATGTCACACATATTTGGCCTGCAACTTTCTGTGCGACAAATTCAGACAGGAAAAATCAGTATAAATCCTTAGAAAATTATCCCCCAGTGTCTCCATCTGCTGGCGGTATTGAATAAGCATTGCTGCACTGATGGGGTATGCATTAGACGAAAAAAAAGAAGAAAAAGAAGAATAATACGCCCAGAAAAGAGGCGAAAAGGAGAAAAACGTAAAAAAACGTGAAAAAAAAGTAAGAGGAAGAGAAGGGAAAAAAAGGTGGAAATGGGTTTAAAAGTGATTTCGGCGGAGAAATATATATATATATATATATATATATATATATATATATATATATATACGCGCACACACACACATATATATAAACGTATTCTCCGTTGAGATATTGCAGCCGCTGCTGTGTCCAGGCCCAGGAGCCTTAGCACTGTGCTGTGATGTCACTCAATACCACTGACATCACTAGGTGTAAACAACATCTCTCCTTTGCTGTGTATGTGACTATGGAGCTGTTTGGTGATGTCGTCTATTATGGCCTTCATAGAAGCAACAGGAGATTGTTGCATCCATCTAGAACCCTCAGAACTACAGTGCTATGATGTCACTCACTTCCACAGGCCTTGCAGAGTGTAAACAACAACAACCCAGCTTTGTTGTGTATGTAACCATAGGGATTTGTGATGTCACCTAGAACCTTCACAGCAGCGACAGCTTTATGAGGAGCATCAGCACTGCTCTGCCTGAGCAGAACCATCACCGCCATAGGTTGTCAAATAACCCGGATTTAACCCACACAGGTAAGTCCAATGGGGTGCAGGCATGTCCTCTATGCTTACAGCTTCCCGTGGGTGTTGGTTTGATACCGTTTGGGGACAGCCAAGGAGGCATCTGCAGGCAACAAAGGTAGGTGTGTGCTTGTGTGTGTGTTTCCTATGCAGATCCTAAGCCCAGTGTCACATGCAAGTAGGAGGAGTAAGAAGGGTTCCTGGCAAATCCGGGTTATGGATTGCATTTAAAAAGGCCCCGTGGGAGTGCAATGGGCCCCTGTCTTGCTGCTTAGCAATAATGGTATGGGTTTAGGTTCTGCTGTGTGTACTGGTGGTTGACTGCCCCCCAGCCCAGAGTGTGCATGGAAAATTGTCTGGCAGCCTCCCTGACAGCAAGCAGTGATAGTGCCCATGAAGGGGACCTTGTTGGGCCCGCCCCTTTCACGGTTATCGCTTCTCGGCCTTTTGGCTAAGATCAAGTGTAGTATCTGTTCTTATCAGTTTAATATCTGATACGTCCCCTATCTGGGGACCATATATTAAATGGATTTTTGAGAACGGGGGCCGATTTCGAAGCTTGCTTCCGTCGCCCTATGCATTGACCCGATATGGCAGTATCTTCGGGTACAGTGCACCACCCCCTTACAGGGTTAAAAAGAAAGATTCCTACTTTCATTGCTACCTGCTTGCTGGCTAGCCAGCTAGCCAGCCCTGTGGGCCTTGCTGCTGCAGCCAAAAAACAAAAGGTGGTGCTGCTGCTGCTGCTTCTGCTGCTTCTGCTTGTGTCTGGCCGCTGTTGGAGCGTCCAGGCACAGGACTTCTGCTGCTGCTGACTAAATGGCCTCCTTAATTGGATCATTTGAGTAGCCAGCACACCTGTGCAGGTAGGGCATGACATGATAGGCAGCTGCCTTGATAGCGGGTGGGTGCTGAATGTTCCTAATTGACAAAATAAGATTAATGCTTATGAAGAAATATAAAATCTCATCCCTTCCCCAATATCGCGCCACACCCCTACCCCTTAATTCCCTGGTTGAACTTGATGGACATATGTCTTTTTTCGACCGTACTAAAACTATGTAACTATGTAACATAACATGGGGGGGGGGGGGGGGGGTCTCCTGGCTGTTCACACAGGTGTGTCATTGCTGTACATTGACCATGCATTGCTTCTGTGGTATTGCAAAGGCAAAGACAAATGCTTCCAGCCATCCATTGCACTAATGGATTGGTCATCAGCTGGCTGTCTATGTCCCGCATCAATATAGACCAAAGTACAGAGGGTTAGGCTATGCTATTGTGCACCTACCTGATGCATCAGAAGGTGCGAGGCCCTTGCTAAATTCTGTGCACAGACTTTGAGATCTATACTTTAGACTGTATCTAAACCTGCTCCAACATGGACTGACATTCTGGCCTACTTTCAGCCGATGCGACTTGTCTGTCGCTGAACAGTCGCTTTTTATGTATTCAGCACCTATGTATAATGTTGTAAAAATGCTCTAGAAGCTAAAGTCGCAGAAATGTCACACATATTTGGCCTGCAACTTTCTGTGCGACAAATTCAGACAGGAAAAATCAGTATAAATCCTTAGAAAATTATCCCCCAGTGTCTCCATCTGCTGGCGGTATTGAATAAGCATTGCTGCACTGATGGGGTATGCATTAGACGAAAAAAAAGAAGAAAAAGAAGAATAATACGCCCAGAAAAGAGGCGAAAAGGAGAAAAACGTAAAAAAACGTGAAAAAAAAGTAAGAGGAAGAGAAGGGAAAAAAAGGTGGAAATGGGTTTAAAAGTGATTTCGGCGGAGAAATATATATATATATATATATATATATATATATATATATATATATACGCGCACACACACACATATATATAAACGTATTCTCCGTTGAGATATTGCAGCCGCTGCTGTGTCCAGGCCCAGGAGCCTTAGCACTGTGCTGTGATGTCACTCAATACCACTGACATCACTAGGTGTAAACAACATCTCTCCTTTGCTGTGTATGTGACTATGGAGCTGTTTGGTGATGTCGTCTATTATGGCCTTCATAGAAGCAACAGGAGATTGTTGCATCCATCTAGAACCCTCAGAACTACAGTGCTATGATGTCACTCACTTCCACAGGCCTTGCAGAGTGTAAACAACAACAACCCAGCTTTGTTGTGTATGTAACCATAGGGATTTGTGATGTCACCTAGAACCTTCACAGCAGCGACAGCTTTATGAGGAGCATCAGCACTGCTCTGCCTGAGCAGAACCATCACCGCCATAGGTTGTCAAATAACCCGGATTTAACCCACACAGGTAAGTCCAATGGGGTGCAGGCATGTCCTCTATGCTTTCAGCTTCCCGTGGGTGTTGGTTTGATACCGTTTGGGGACAGCCAAGGAGGCATCTGCAGGCAACAAAGGTAGGTGTGTGCTTGTGTGTGTGTTTCCTATGCAGATCCTAAGCCCAGTGTCACATGCAAGTAGGAGGAGTAAGAAGGGTTCCTGGCAAATCCGGGTTATGGATTGCATTTAAAAAGGCCCCGTGGGAGTGCAATGGGCCCCTGTCTTGCTGCTTAGCAATAATGGTATGGGTTTAGGTTCTGCTGTGTGTACTGGTGGTTGACTGCCCCCCAGCCCAGAGTGTGCATGGAAAATTGTCTGGCAGCCTCCCTGACAGCAAGCAGTGATAGTGCCCATGAAGGGGACCTTGTTGGGCCCGCCCCTTTCACGGTTATCGCTTCTCGGCCTTTTGGCTAAGATCAAGTGTAGTATCTGTTCTTATCAGTTTAATATCTGATACGTCCCCTATCTGGGGACCATATATTAAATGGATTTTTGAGAACGGGGGCCGATTTCGAAGCTTGCTTCCGTCGCCCTATGCATTGACCCGATATGGCAGTATCTTCGGGTACAGTGCACCACCCCCTTACAGGGTTAAAAAGAAAGATTCCTACTTTCATTGCTACCTGCTTGCTGGCTAGCCAGCTAGCCAGCCCTGTGGGCCTTGCTGCTGCAGCCAAAAAACAAAAGGTGGTGCTGCTGCTGCTGCTTCTGCTGCTTCTGCTGCTTCTGCTTGTGTCTGGCCGCTGTTGGAGCGTCCAGGCACAGGACTTCTGCTGCTGCTGACTAAATGGCCTCCTTAATTGGATCATTTGAGTAGCCAGCACACCTGTGCAGGTAGGGCATGACATGATAGGCAGCTGCCTTGATAGCGGGTGGGTGCTGAATGTTCCTAATTGACAAAATAAGATTAATGCTTATGAAGAAATATAAAATCTCATCCCTTCCCCAATATCGCGCCACACCCCTACCCCTTAATTCCCTGGTTGAACTTGATGGACATATGTCTTTTTTCGACCGTACTAACTATGTAACTATGTAACATAACATGGGGGGGGGGGGGGGGGGGGGTCTCCTGGCTGTTCACACAGGTGTGTCATTGCTGTACATTGACCATGCATTGCTTCTGTGGTATTGCAAAGGCAAAGACAAATGCTTCCAGCCATCCATTGCACTAATGGATTGGTCATCAGCTGGCTGTCTATGTCCCGCATCAATATAGACCAAAGTACAGAGGGTTAGGCTATGCTATTGTGCACCTACCTGATGCATCAGAAGGTGCGAGGCCCTTGCTAAATTCTGTGCACAGACTTTGAGATCTATACTTTAGACTGTATCTAAACCTGCTCCAACATGGACTGACATTCTGGCCTACTTTCAGCCGATGCGACTTGTCTGTCGCTGAACAGTCGCTTTTTATGTATTCAGCACCTATGTATAATGTTGTAAAAATGCTCTAGAAGCTAAAGTCGCAGAAATGTCACACATATTTGGCCTGCAACTTTCTGTGCGACAAATTCAGACAGGAAAAATCAGTATAAATCCTTAGAAAATTATCCCCCAGTGTCTCCATCTGCTGGCGGTATTGAATAAGCATTGCTGCACTGATGGGGTATGCATTAGACGAAAAAAAAGAAGAAAAAGAAGAATAATACGCCCAGAAAAGAGGCGAAAAGGAGAAAAACGTAAAAAAACGTGAAAAAAAAGTAAGAGGAAGAGAAGGGAAAAAAAGGTGGAAATGGGTTTAAAAGTGATTTCGGCGGAGATATATATATATATATATATATATATATATATATATATATATATATATATATATATACGCGCACACACACACATATATATAAACGTATTCTCCGTTGAGATATTGCAGCCGCTGCTGTGTCCAGGCCCAGGAGCCTTAGCACTGTGCTGTGATGTCACTCAATACCACTGACATCACTAGGTGTAAACAACATCTCTCCTTTGCTGTGTATGTGACTATGGAGCTGTTTGGTGATGTCGTCTATTATGGCCTTCATAGAAGCAACAGGAGATTGTTGCATCCATCTAGAACCCTCAGAACTACAGTGCTATGATGTCACTCACTTCCACAGGCCTTGCAGAGTGTAAACAACAACAACCCAGCTTTGTTGTGTATGTAACCATAGGGATTTGTGATGTCACCTAGAACCTTCACAGCAGCGACAGCTTTATGAGGAGCATCAGCACTGCTCTGCCTGAGCAGAACCATCACCGCCATAGGTTGTCAAATAACCCGGATTTAACCCACACAGGTAAGTCCAATGGGGTGCAGGCATGTCCTCTATGCTTACAGCTTCCCGTGGGTGTTGGTTTGATACCGTTTGGGGACAGCCAAGGAGGCATCTGCAGGCAACAAAGGTAGGTGTGTGCTTGTGTGTGTGTTTCCTATGCAGATCCTAAGCCCAGTGTCACATGCAAGTAGGAGGAGTAAGAAGGGTTCCTGGCAAATCCGGGTTATGGATTGCATTTAAAAAGGCCCCGTGGGAGTGCAATGGGCCCCTGTCTTGCTGCTTAGCAATAATGGTATGGGTTTAGGTTCTGCTGTGTGTACTGGTGGTTGACTGCCCCCCAGCCCAGAGTGTGCATGGAAAATTGTCTGGCAGCCTCCCTGACAGCAAGCAGTGATAGTGCCCATGAAGGGGACCTTGTTGGGCCCGCCCCTTTCACGGTTATCGCTTCTCGGCCTTTTGGCTAAGATCAAGTGTAGTATCTGTTCTTATCAGTTTAATATCTGATACGTCCCCTATCTGGGGACCATATATTAAATGGATTTTTGAGAACGGGGGCCGATTTCGAAGCTTGCTTCCGTCGCCCTATGCATTGACCCGATATGGCAGTATCTTCGGGTACAGTGCACCACCCCCTTACAGGGTTAAAAAGAAAGATTCCTACTTTCATTGCTACCTGCTTGTTGGCTAGCCAGCTAGCCAGCCCTGTGGGCCTTGCTGCTGCAGCCAAAAAACAAAAGGTGGTGCTGCTGCTGCTGCTTCTGCTGCTTCTGCTTGTGTCTGGCCGCTGTTGGAGCGTCCAGGCACAGGACTTCTGCTGCTGCTGACTAAATGGCCTCCTTAATTGGATCATTTGAGTAGCCAGCACACCTGTGCAGGTAGGGCATGACATGATAGGCAGCTGCCTTGATAGCGGGTGGGTGCTGAATGTTCCTAATTGACAAAATAAGATTAATGCTTATGAAGAAATATAAAATCTCATCCCTTCCCCAATATCGCGCCACACCCCTACCCCTTAATTCCCTGGTTGAACTTGATGGACATATGTCTTTTTTCGACCGTACTAACTATGTAACTATGTAACATAACATGGGGGGGGGGGGGGGGGGGTCTCCTGGCTGTTCACACAGGTGTGTCATTGCTGTACATTGACCATGCATTGCTTCTGTGGTATTGCAAAGGCAAAGACAAATGCTTCCAGCCATCCATTGCACTAATGGATTGGTCATCAGCTGGCTGTCTATGTCCCGCATCAATATAGACCAAAGTACAGAGGGTTAGGCTATGCTATTGTGCACCTACCTGATGCATCAGAAGGTGCGAGGCCCTTGCTAAATTCTGTGCACAGACTTTGAGATCTATACTTTAGACTGTATCTAAACCTGCTCCAACATGGACTGACATTCTGGCCTACTTTCAGCCGATGCGACTTGTCTGTCGCTGAACAGTCGCTTTTTATGTATTCAGCACCTATGTATAATGTTGTAAAAATGCTCTAGAAGCTAAAGTCGCAGAAATGTCACACATATTTGGCCTGCAACTTTCTGTGCGACAAATTCAGACAGGAAAAATCAGTATAAATCCTTAGAAAATTATCCCCCAGTGTCTCCATCTGCTGGCGGTATTGAATAAGCATTGCTGCACTGATGGGGTATGCATTAGACGAAAAAAAAGAAGAAAAAGAAGAATAATACGCCCAGAAAAGAGGCGAAAAGGAGAAAAACGTAAAAAAACGTGAAAAAAAAGTAAGAGGAAGAGAAGGGAAAAAAAGGTGGAAATGGGTTTAAAAGTGATTTCGGCGGAGAAATATATATATATATATATATATATATATATATATATATACGCGCACACACACACATATATATATATAAACGTATTCTCCGTTGAGATATTGCAGCCGCTGCTGTGTCCAGGCCCAGGAGCCTTAGCACTGTGCTGTGATGTCACTCAATACCACTGACATCACTAGGTGTAAACAACATCTCTCCTTTGCTGTGTATGTGACTATGGAGCTGTTTGGTGATGTCGTCTATTATGGCCTTCATAGAAGCAACAGGAGATTGTTGCATCCATCTAGAACCCTCAGAACTACAGTGCTATGATGTCACTCACTTCCACAGGCCTTGCAGAGTGTAAACAACAACAACCCAGCTTTGTTGTGTATGTAACCATAGGGATTTGTGATGTCACCTAGAACCTTCACAGCAGCGACAGCTTTATGAGGAGCATCAGCACTGCTCTGCCTGAGCAGAACCATCACCGCCATAGGTTGTCAAATAACCCGGATTTAACCCACACAGGTAAGTCCAATGGGGTGCAGGCATGTCCTCTATGCTTACAGCTTCCCGTGGGTGTTGGTTTGATACCGTTTGTGGACAGCCAAGGAGGCATCTGCAGGCAACAAAGGTAGGTGTGTGCTTGTGTGTGTGTTTCCTATGCAGATCCTAAGCCCAGTGTCACATGCAAGTAGGAGGAGTAAGAAGGGTTCCTGGCAAATCCGGGTTATGGATTGCATTTAAAAAGGCCCCGTGGGAGTGCAATGGGCCCCTGTCTTGCTGCTTAGCAATAATGGTATGGGTTTAGGTTCTGCTGTGTGTACTGGTGGTTGACTGCCCCCCAGCCCAGAGTGTGCATGGAAAATTGTCTGGCAGCCTCCCTGACAGCAAGCAGTGATAGTGCCCATGAAGGGGACCTTGTTGGGCCCGCCCCTTTCACGGTTATCGCTTCTCGGCCTTTTGGCTAAGATCAAGTGTAGTATCTGTTCTTATCAGTTTAATATCTGATACGTCCCCTATCTGGGGACCATATATTAAATGGATTTTTGAGAACGGGGGCCGATTTCGAAGCTTGCTTCCGTCGCCCTATGCATTGACCCGATATGGCAGTATCTTCGGGTACAGTGCACCACCCCCTTACAGGGTTAAAAAGAAAGATTCCTACTTTCATTGCTACCTGCTTGCTGGCTAGCCAGCTAGCCAGCCCTGTGGGCCTTGCTGCTGCAGCCAAAAAACAAAAGGTGGTGCTGCTGCTGCTGCTTCTGCTGCTTCTGCTTGTGTCTGGCCGCTGTTGGAGCGTCCAGGCACAGGACTTCTGCTGCTGCTGACTAAATGGCCTCCTTAATTGGATCATTTGAGTAGCCAGCACACCTGTGCAGGTAGGGCATGACATGATAGGCAGCTGCCTTGATAGCGGGTGGGTGCTGAATGTTCCTAATTGACAAAATAAGATTAATGCTTATGAAGAAATATAAAATCTCATCCCTTCCCCAATATCGCGCCACACCCCTACCCCTTAATTCCCTGGTTGAACTTGATGGACATATGTCTTTTTTCGACCGTACTAACTATGTAACTATGTAACATAACATGGGGGGGGGGGGGGGGGTCTCCTGGCTGTTCACACAGGTGTGTCATTGCTGTACATTGACCATGCATTGCTTCTGTGGTATTGCAAAGGCAAAGACAAATGCTTCCAGCCATCCATTGCACTAATGGATTGGTCATCAGCTGGCTGTCTATGTCCCGCATCAATATAGACCAAAGTACAGAGGGTTAGGCTATGCTATTGTGCACCTACCTGATGCATCAGAAGGTGCGAGGCCCTTGCTAAATTCTGTGCACAGACTTTGAGATCTATACTTTAGACTGTATCTAAACCTGCTCCAACATGGACTGACATTCTGGCCTACTTTCAGCCGATGCGACTTGTCTGTCGCTGAACAGTCGCTTTTTATGTATTCAGCACCTATGTATAATGTTGTAAAAATGCTCTAGAAGCTAAAGTCGCAGAAATGTCACACATATTTGGCCTGCAACTTTCTGTGCGACAAATTCAGACAGGAAAAATCAGTATAAATCCTTAGAAAATTATCCCCCAGTGTCTCCATCTGCTGGCGGTATTGAATAAGCATTGCTGCACTGATGGGGTATGCATTAGACGAAAAAAAAGAAGAAAAAGAAGAATAATACGCCCAGAAAAGAGGCGAAAAGGAGAAAAACGTAAAAAAACGTGAAAAAAAAGTAAGAGGAAGAGAAGGGAAAAAAAGGTGGAAATGGGTTTAAAAGTGATTTCGGCGGAGAATATATATATATATATATATATATATATATATATATATATATATACGCGCACACACACACATATATATAAACGTATTCTCCGTTGAGATATTGCAGCCGCTGCTGTGTCCAGGCCCAGGAGCCTTAGCACTGTGCTGTGATGTCACTCAATACCACTGACATCACTAGGTGTAAACAACATCTCTCCTTTGCTGTGTATGTGACTATGGAGCTGTTTGGTGATGTCGTCTATTATGGCCTTCATAGAAGCAACAGGAGATTGTTGCATCCATCTAGAACCCTCAGAACTACAGTGCTATGATGTCACTCACTTCCACAGGCCTTGCAGAGTGTAAACAACAACAACCCAGCTTTGTTGTGTATGTAACCATAGGGATTTGTGATGTCACCTAGAACCTTCACAGCAGCGACAGCTTTATGAGGAGCATCAGCACTGCTCTGCCTGAGCAGAACCATCACCGCCATAGGTTGTCAAATAACCCGGATTTAACCCACACAGGTAAGTCCAATGGGGTGCAGGCATGTCCTCTATGCTTACAGCTTCCCGTGGGTGTTGGTTTGATACCGTTTGGGGACAGCCAAGGAGGCATCTGCAGGCAACAAAGGTAGGTGTGTGCTTGTGTGTGTGTTTCCTATGCAGATCCTAAGCCCAGTGTCACATGCAAGTAGGAGGAGTAAGAAGGGTTCCTGGCAAATCCGGGTTATGGATTGCATTTAAAAAGGCCCCGTGGGAGTGCAATGGGCCCCTGTCTTGCTGCTTAGCAATAATGGTATGGGTTTAGGTTCTGCTGTGTGTACTGGTGGTTGACTGCCCCCCAGCCCAGAGTGTGCATGGAAAATTGTCTGGCAGCCTCCCTGACAGCAAGCAGTGATAGTGCCCATGAAGGGGACCTTGTTGGGCCCGCCCCTTTCACGGTTATCGCTTCTCGGCCTTTTGGCTAAGATCAAGTGTAGTATCTGTTCTTATCAGTTTAATATCTGATACGTCCCCTATCTGGGGACCATATATTAAATGGATTTTTGAGAACGGGGGCCGATTTCGAAGCTTGCTTCCGTCGCCCTATGCATTGACCCGATATGGCAGTATCTTCGGGTACAGTGCACCACCCCCTTACAGGGTTAAAAAGAAAGATTCCTACTTTCATTGCTACCTGCTTGCTGGCTAGCCAGCTAGCCAGCCCTGTGGGCCTTGCTGCTGCAGCCAAAAAACAAAAGGTGGTGCTGCTGCTGCTGCTGCTTCTGCTGCTTCTGCTTGTGTCTGGCCGCTGTTGGAGCGTCCAGGCACAGGACTTCTGCTGCTGCTGACTAAATGGCCTCCTTAATTGGATCATTTGAGTAGCCAGCACACCTGTGCAGGTAGGGCATGACATGATAGGCAGCTGCCTTGATAGCGGGTGGGTGCTGAATGTTCCTAATTGACAAAATAAGATTAATGCTTATGAAGAAATATAAAATCTCATCCCTTCCCCAATATCGCGCCACACCCCTACCCCTTAATTCCCTGGTTGAACTTGATGGACATATGTCTTTTTTCGACCGTACTAACTATGTAACTATGTAACATAACATGGGGGGGGTCTCCTGGCTGTTCACACAGGTGTGTCATTGCTGTACATTGACCATGCATTGCTTCTGTGGTATTGCAAAGGCAAAGACAAATGCTTCCAGCCATCCATTGCACTAATGGATTGGTCATCAGCTGGCTGTCTATGTCCCGCATCAATATAGACCAAAGTACAGAGGGTTAGGCTATGCTATTGTGCACCTACCTGATGCATCAGAAGGTGCGAGGCCCTTGCTAAATTCTGTGCACAGACTTTGAGATCTATACTTTAGACTGTATCTAAACCTGCTCCAACATGGACTGACATTCTGGCCTACTTTCAGCCGATGCGACTTGTCTGTCGCTGAACAGTCGCTTTTTATGTATTCAGCACCTATGTATAATGTTGTAAAAATGCTCTAGAAGCTAAAGTCGCAGAAATGTCACACATATTTGGCCTGCAACTTTCTGTGCGACAAATTCAGACAGGAAAAATCAGTATAAATCCTTAGAAAATTATCCCCCAGTGTCTCCATCTGCTGGCGGTATTGAATAAGCATTGCTGCACTGATGGGGTATGCATTAGACGAAAAAAAAGAAGAAAAAGAAGAATAATACGCCCAGAAAAGAGGCGAAAAGGAGAAAAACGTAAAAAAACGTGAAAAAAAAGTAAGAGGAAGAGAAGGGAAAAAAAGGTGGAAATGGGTTTAAAAGTGATTTCGGCGGAGAAATATATATATATATATATATATATATATATATATATATATATATACGCGCACACACACACATATATATAAACGTATTCTCCGTTGAGATATTGCAGCCGCTGCTGTGTCCAGGCCCAGGAGCCTTAGCACTGTGCTGTGATGTCACTCAATACCACTGACATCACTAGGTGTAAACAACATCTCTCCTTTGCTGTGTATGTGACTATGGAGCTGTTTGGTGATGTCGTCTATTATGGCCTTCATAGCAACAGGAGATTGTTGCATCCATCTAGAACCCTCAGAACTACAGTGCTATGATGTCACTCACTTCCACAGGCCTTGCAGAGTGTAAACAACAACAACCCAGCTTTGTTGTGTATGTAACCATAGGGATTTGTGATGTCACCTAGAACCTTCACAGCAGCGACAGCTTTATGAGGAGCATCAGCACTGCTCTGCCTGAGCAGAACCATCACCGCCATAGGTTGTCAAATAACCCGGATTTAACCCACACAGGTAAGTCCAATGGGGTGCAGGCATGTCCTCTATGCTTACAGCTTCCCGTGGGTGTTGGTTTGATACCGTTTGGGGACAGCCAAGGAGGCATCTGCAGGCAACAAAGGTAGGTGTGTGCTTGTGTGTGTGTTTCCTATGCAGATCCTAAGCCCAGTGTCACATGCAAGTAGGAGGAGTAAGAAGGGTTCCTGGCAAATCCGGGTTATGGATTGCATTTAAAAAGGCCCCGTGGGAGTGCAATGGGCCCCTGTCTTGCTGCTTAGCAATAATGGTATGGGTTTAGGTTCTGCTGTGTGTACTGGTGGTTGACTGCCCCCCAGCCCAGAGTGTGCATGGAAAATTGTCTGGCAGCCTCCCTGACAGCAAGCAGTGATAGTGCCCATGAAGGGGACCTTGTTGGGCCCGCCCCTTTCACGGTTATCGCTTCTCAGCCTTTTGGCTAAGATCAAGTGTAGTATCTGTTCTTATCAGTTTAATATCTGATACGTCCCCTATCTGGGGACCATATATTAAATGGATTTTTGAGAACGGGGGCCGATTTCGAAGCTTGCTTCCGTCGCCCTATGCATTGACCCGATATGGCAGTATCTTCGGGTACAGTGCACCACCCCCTTACAGGGTTAAAAAGAAAGATTCCTACTTTCATTGCTACCTGCTTGCTGGCTAGCCAGCTAGCCAGCCCTGTGGGCCTTGCTGCTGCAGCCAAAAAACAAAAGGTGGTGCTGCTGCTGCTGCTTCTGCTGCTTCTGCTTGTGTCTGGCCGCTGTTGGAGCGTCCAGGCACAGGACTTCTGCTGCTGCTGACTAAATGGCCTCCTTAATTGGATCATTTGAGTAGCCAGCACACCTGTGCAGGTAGGGCATGACATGATAGGCAGCTGCCTTGATAGCGGGTGGGTGCTGAATGTTCCTAATTGACAAAATAAGATTAATGCTTATGAAGAAATATAAAATCTCATCCCTTCCCCAATATCGCGCCACACCCCTACCCCTTAATTCCCTGGTTGAACTTGATGGACATATGTCTTTTTTCGACCGTACTAACTATGTAACTATGTAACATAACATGGGGGGGGGGGGGGGGGGTCTCCTGGCTGTTCACACAGGTGTGTCATTGCTGTACATTGACCATGCATTGCTTCTGTGGTATTGCAAAGGCAAAGACAAATGCTTCCAGCCATCCATTGCACTAATGGATTGGTCATCAGCTGGCTGTCTATGTCCCGCATCAATATAGACCAAAGTACAGAGGGTTAGGCTATGCTATTGTGCACCTACCTGATGCATCAGAAGGTGCGAGGCCCTTGCTAAATTCTGTGCACAGACTTTGAGATCTATACTTTAGACTGTATCTAAACCTGCTCCAACATGGACTGACATTCTGGCCTACTTTCAGCCGATGCGACTTGTCTGTCGCTGAACAGTCGCTTTTTATGTATTCAGCACCTATGTATAATGTTGTAAAAATGCTCTAGAAGCTAAAGTCGCAGAAATGTCACACATATTTGGCCTGCAACTTTCTGTGCGACAAATTCAGACAGGAAAAATCAGTATAAATCCTTAGAAAATTATCCCCCAGTGTCTCCATCTGCTGGCGGTATTGAATAAGCATTGCTGCACTGATGGGGTATGCATTAGACGAAAAAAAAGAAGAAAAAGAAGAATAATACGCCCAGAAAAGAGGCGAAAAGGAGAAAAACGTAAAAAAACGTGAAAAAAAAGTAAGAGGAAGAGAAGGGAAAAAAAGGTGGAATTGGGTTTAAAAGTGATTTCGGCGGAGAAATATATATATATATATATATATATATATATATATACGCGCACACACACACATATATATAAACGTATTCTCCGTTGAGATATTGCAGCCGCTGCTGTGTCCAGGCCCAGGAGCCTTAGCACTGTGCTGTGATGTCACTCAATACCACTGACATCACTAGGTGTAAACAACATCTCTCCTTTGCTGTGTATGTGACTATGGAGCTGTTTGGTGATGTCGTCTATTATGGCCTTCATAGAAGCAACAGGAGATTGTTGCATCCATCTAGAACCCTCAGAACTACAGTGCTATGATGTCACTCACTTCCACAGGCCTTGCAGAGTGTAAACAACAACAACCCAGCTTTGTTGTGTATGTAACCATAGGGATTTGTGATGTCACCTAGAACCTTCACAGCAGCGACAGCTTTATGAGGAGCATCAGCACTGCTCTGCCTGAGCAGAACCATCACCGCCATAGGTTGTCAAATAACCCGGATTTAACCCACACAGGTAAGTCCAATGGGGTGCAGGCATGTCCTCTATGCTTACAGCTTCCCGTGGGTGTTGGTTTGATACCGTTTGGGGACAGCCAAGGAGGCATCTGCAGGCAACAAAGGTAGGTGTGTGCTTGTGTGTGTGTTTCCTATGCAGATCCTAAGCCCAGTGTCACATGCAAGTAGGAGGAGTAAGAAGGGTTCCTGGCAAATCCGGGTTATGGATTGCATTTAAAAAGGCCCCGTGGGAGTGCAATGGGCCCCTGTCTTGCTGCTTAGCAATAATGGTATGGGTTTAGGTTCTGCTGTGTGTACTGGTGGTTGACTGCCCCCCCAGCCCAGAGTGTGCATGGAAAATTGTCTGGCAGCCTCCCTGACAGCAAGCAGTGATAGTGCCCATGAAGGGGACCTTGTTGGGCCCGCCCCTTTCACGGTTATCGCTTCTCGGCCTTTTGGCTAAGATCAAGTGTAGTATCTGTTCTTATCAGTTTAATATCTGATACGTCCCCTATCTGGGGACCATATATTAAATGGATTTTTGAGAACGGGGGCCGATTTCGAAGCTTGCTTCCGTCGCCCTATGCATTGACCCGATATGGCAGTATCTTCGGGTACAGTGCACCACCCCCTTACAGGGTTAAAAAGAAAGATTCCTACTTTCATTGCTACCTGCTTGCTGGCTAGCCAGCTAGCCAGCCCTGTGGGCCTTGCTGCTGCAGCCAAAAAACAAAAGGTGGTGCTGCTGCTGCTGCTTCTGCTGCTTCTGCTTGTGTCTGGCCGCTGTTGGAGCGTCCAGGCACAGGACTTCTGCTGCTGCTGACTAAATGGCCTCCTTAATTGGATCATTTGAGTAGCCAGCACACCTGTGCAGGTAGGGCATGACATGATAGGCAGCTGCCTTGATAGCGGGTGGGTGCTGAATGTTCCTAATTGACAAAATAAGATTAATGCTTATGAAGAAATATAAAATCTCATCCCTTCCCCAATATCGCGCCACACCCCTACCCCTTAATTCCCTGGTTGAACTTGATGGACATATGTCTTTTTTCGACCGTACTAACTATGTAACTATGTAACATAACATGGGGGGGGGGGGGGGGTCTCCTGGCTGTTCACACAGGTGTGTCATTGCTGTACATTGACCATGCATTGCTTCTGTGGTATTGCAAAGGCAAAGACAAATGCTTCCAGCCATCCATTGCACTAATGGATTGGTCATCAGCTGGCTGTCTATGTCCCGCATCAATATAGACCAAAGTACAGAGGGTTAGGCTATGCTATTGTGCACCTACCTGATGCATCAGAAGGTGCGAGGCCCTTGCTAAATTCTGTGCACAGACTTTGAGATCTATACTTTAGACTGTATCTAAACCTGCTCCAACATGGACTGACATTCTGGCCTACTTTCAGCCGATGCGACTTGTCTGTCGCTGAACAGTCGCTTTTTATGTATTCAGCACCTATGTATAATGTTGTAAAAATGCTCTAGAAGCTAAAGTCGCAGAAATGTCACACATATTTGGCCTGCAACTTTCTGTGCGACAAATTCAGACAGGAAAAATCAGTATAAATCCTTAGAAAATTATCCCCCAGTGTCTCCATCTGCTGGCGGTATTGAATAAGCATTGCTGCACTGATGGGGTATGCATTAGACGAAAAAAAAGAAGAAAAAGAAGAATAATACGCCCAGAAAAGAGGCGAAAAGGAGAAAAACGTAAAAAAACGTGAAAAAAAAGTAAGAGGAAGAGAAGGGAAAAAAAGGTGGAAATGGGTTTAAAAGTGATTTCGGCGGAGAAATATATATATATATATATATATATATATATATATATATATATACGCGCACACACACACATATATATAAACGTATTCTCCGTTGAGATATTGCAGCCGCTGCTGTGTCCAGGCCCAGGAGCCTTAGCACTGTGCTGTGATGTCACTCAATACCACTGACATCACTAGGTGTAAACAACATCTCTCCTTTGCTGTGTATGTGACTATGGAGCTGTTTGGTGATGTCGTCTATTATGGCCTTCATAGAAGCAACAGGAGATTGTTGCATCCATCTAGAACCCTCAGAACTACAGTGCTATGATGTCACTCACTTCCACAGGCCTTGCAGAGTGTAAACAACAACAACCCAGCTTTGTTGTGTATGTAACCATAGGGATTTGTGATGTCACCTAGAACCTTCACAGCAGCGACAGCTTTATGAGGAGCATCAGCACTGCTCTGCCTGAGCAGAACCATCACCGCCATAGGTTGTCAAATAACCCGGATTTAACCCACACAGGTAAGTCCAATGGGGTGCAGGCATGTCCTCTATGCTTACAGCTTCCCGTGGGTGTTGGTTTGATACCGTTTGGGGACAGCCAAGGAGGCATCTGCAGGCAACAAAGGTAGGTGTGTGCTTGTGTGTGTGTTTCCTATGCAGATCCTAAGCCCAGTGTCACATGCAAGTAGGAGGAGTAAGAAGGGTTCCTGGCAAATCCGGGTTATGGATTGCATTTAAAAAGGCCCCGTGGGAGTGCAATGGGCCCCTGTCTTGCTGCTTAGCAATAATGGTATGGGTTTAGGTTCTGCTGTGTGTACTGGTGGTTGACTGCCCCCCAGCCCAGAGTGTGCATGGAAAATTGTCTGGCAGCCTCCCTGACAGCAAGCAGTGATAGTGCCCATGAAGGGGACCTTGTTGGGCCCGCCCCTTTCACGGTTATCGCTTCTCGGCCTTTTGGCTAAGATCAAGTGTAGTATCTGTTCTTATCAGTTTAATATCTGATACGTCCCCTATCTGGGGACCATATATTAAATGGATTTTTGAGAACGGGGGCCGATTTCGAAGCTTGCTTCCGTCGCCCTATGCATTGACCCGATATGGCAGTATCTTCGGGTACAGTGCACCACCCCCTTACAGGGTTAAAAAGAAAGATTCCTACTTTCATTGCTACCTGCTTGCTGGCTAGCCAGCTAGCCAGCCCTGTGGGCCTTGCTGCTGCAGCCAAAAAACAAAAGGTGGTGCTGCTGCTGCTGCTTCTGCTGCTTCTGCTTGTGTCTGGCCGCTGTTGGAGCGTCCAGGCACAGGACTTCTGCTGCTGCTGACTAAATGGCCTCCTTAATTGGATCATTTGAGTAGCCAGCACACCTGTGCAGGTAGGGCATGACATGATAGGCAGCTGCCTTGATAGCGGGTGGGTGCTGAATGTTCCTAATTGACAAAATAAGATTAATGCTTATGAAGAAATATAAAATCTCATCCCTTCCCCAATATCGCGCCACACCCCTACCCCTTAATTCCCTGGTTGAACTTGATGGACATATGTCTTTTTTCGACCGTACTAACTATGTAACTATGTAACATAACATGGGGGGGGGTCTCCTGGCTGTTCACACAGGTGTGTCATTGCTGTACATTGACCATGCATTGCTTCTGTGGTATTGCAAAGGCAAAGACAAATGCTTCCAGCCATCCATTGCACTGATGGATTGGTCATCAGCTGGCTGTCTATGTCCCGCATCAATATAGACCAAAGTACAGAGGGTTAGGCTATGCTATTGTGCACCTACCTGATGCATCAGAAGGTGCGAGGCCCTTGCTAAATTCTGTGCACAGACTTTGAGATCTATACTTTAGACTGTATCTAAACCTGCTCCAACATGGACTGACATTCTGGCCTACTTTCAGCCGATGCGACTTGTCTGTCGCTGAACAGTCGCTTTTTATGTATTCAGCACCTATGTATAATGTTGTAAAAATGCTCTAGAAGCTAAAGTCGCAGAAATGTCACACATATTTGGCCTGCAACTTTCTGTGCGACAAATTCAGACAGGAAAAATCAGTATAAATCCTTAGAAAATTATCCCCCAGTGTCTCCATCTGCTGGCGGTATTGAATAAGCATTGCTGCACTGATGGGGTATGCATTAGACGAAAAAAAAGAAGAAAAAGAAGAATAATACGCCCAGAAAAGAGGCGAAAAGGAGAAAAACGTAAAAAAACGTGAAAAAAAAGTAAGAGGAAGAGAAGGGAAAAAAAGGTGGAAATGGGTTTAAAAGTGATTTCGGCGGAGAAATATATATATATATATATATATATATATATATATATATATACGCGCACACACACACATATATATAAACGTATTCTCCGTTGAGATATTGCAGCCGCTGCTGTGTCCAGGCCCAGGAGCCTTAGCACTGTGCTGTGATGTCACTCAATACCACTGACATCACTAGGTGTAAACAACATCTCTCCTTTGCTGTGTATGTGACTATGGAGCTGTTTGGTGATGTCGTCTATTATGGCCTTCATAGAAGCAACAGGAGATTGTTGCATCCATCTAGAACCCTCAGAACTACAGTGCTATGATGTCACTCACTTCCACAGGCCTTGCAGAGTGTAAACAACAACAACCCAGCTTTGTTGTGTATGTAACCATAGGGATTTGTGATGTCACCTAGAACCTTCACAGCAGCGACAGCTTTATGAGGAGCATCAGCACTGCTCTGCCTGAGCAGAACCATCACCGCCATAGGTTGTCAAATAACCCGGATTTAACCCACACAGGTAAGTCCAATGGGGTGCAGGCATGTCCTCTATGCTTACAGCTTCCCGTGGGTGTTGGTTTGATACCGTTTGGGGACAGCCAAGGAGGCATCTGCAGGCAACAAAGGTAGGTGTGTGCTTGTGTGTGTGTTTCCTATGCAGATCCTAAGCCCAGTGTCACATGCAAGTAGGAGGAGTAAGAAGGGTTCCTGGCAAATCCGGGTTATGGATTGCATTTAAAAAGGCCCCGTGGGAGTGCAATGGGCCCCTGTCTTGCTGCTTAGCAATAATGGTATGGGTTTAGGTTCTGCTGTGTGTACTGGTGGTTGACTGCCCCCCAGCCCAGAGTGTGCATGGAAAATTGTCTGGCAGCCTCCCTGACAGCAAGCAGTGATAGTGCCCATGAAGGGGACCTTGTTGGGCCCGCCCCTTTCACGGTTATCGCTTCTCGGCCTTTTGGCTAAGATCAAGTGTAGTATCTGTTCTTATCAGTTTAATATCTGATACGTCCCCTATCTGGGGACCATATATTAAATGGATTTTTGAGAACGGGGGCCGATTTCGAAGCTTGCTTCCGTCGCCCTATGCATTGACCCGATATGGCAGTATCTTCGGGTACAGTGCACCACCCCCTTACAGGGTTAAAAAGAAAGATTCCTACTTTCATTGCTACCTGCTTGCTGGCTAGCCAGCTAGCCAGCCCTGTGGGCCTTGCTGCTGCAGCCAAAAAACAAAAGGTGGTGCTGCTGCTGCTGCTTCTGCTGCTTCTGCTTGTGTCTGGCCGCTGTTGGAGCGTCCAGGCACAGGACTTCTGCTGCTGCTGACTAAATGGCCTCCTTAATTGGATCATTTGAGTAGCCAGCACACCTGTGCAGGTAGGGCATGACATGATAGGCAGCTGCCTTGATAGCGGGTGGGTGCTGAATGTTCCTAATTGACAAAATAAGATTAATGCTTATGAAGAAATATAAAATCTCATCCCTTCCCCAATATCGCGCCACACCCCTACCCCTTAATTCCCTGGTTGAACTTGATGGACATATGTCTTTTTTCGACCGTACTAACTATGTAACTATGTAACATAACATGGGGGGGGGGGGGGGGTCTCCTGGCTGTTCACACAGGTGTGTCATTGCTGTACATTGACCATGCATTGCTTCTGTGGTATTGCAAAGGCAAAGACAAATGCTTCCAGCCATCCATTGCACTAATGGATTGGTCATCAGCTGGCTGTCTATGTCCCGCATCAATATAGACCAAAGTACAGAGGGTTAGGCTATGCTATTGTGCACCTACCTGATGCATCAGAAGGTGCGAGGCCCTTGCTAAATTCTGTGCACAGACTTTGAGATCTATACTTTAGACTGTATCTAAACCTGCTCCAACATGGACTGACATTCTGGCCTACTTTCAGCCGATGCGACTTGTCTGTCGCTGAACAGTCGCTTTTTATGTATTCAGCACCTATGTATAATGTTGTAAAAATGCTCTAGAAGCTAAAGTCGCAGAAATGTCACACATATTTGGCCTGCAACTTTCTGTGCGACAAATTCAGACAGGAAAAATCAGTATAAATCCTTAGAAAATTATCCCCCAGTGTCTCCATCTGCTGGCGGTATTGAATAAGCATTGCTGCACTGATGGGGTATGCATTAGACGAAAAAAAAGAAGAAAAAGAAGAATAATACGCCCAGAAAAGAGGCGAAAAGGAGAAAAACGTAAAAAAACGTGAAAAAAAAGTAAGAGGAAGAGAAGGGAAAAAAAGGTGGAAATGGGTTTAAAAGTGATTTCGGCGGAGAAATATATATATATATATATATATATATATATATATATATATACGCGCACACACACACATATATATAAACGTATTCTCCGTTGAGATATTGCAGCCGCTGCTGTGTCCAGGCCCAGGAGCCTTAGCACTGTGCTGTGATGTCACTCAATACCACTGACATCACTAGGTGTAAACAACATCTCTCCTTTGCTGTGTATGTGACTATGGAGCTGTTTGGTGATGTCGTCTATTATGGCCTTCATAGAAGCAACAGGAGATTGTTGCATCCATCTAGAACCCTCAGAACTACAGTGCTATGATGTCACTCACTTCCACAGGCCTTGCAGAGTGTAAACAACAACAACCCAGCTTTGTTGTGTATGTAACCATAGGGATTTGTGATGTCACCTAGAACCTTCACAGCAGCGACAGCTTTATGAGGAGCATCAGCACTGCTCTGCCTGAGCAGAACCATCACCGCCATAGGTTGTCAAATAACCCGGATTTAACCCACACAGGTAAGTCCAATGGGGTGCAGGCATGTCCTCTATGCTTACAGCTTCCCGTGGGTGTTGGTTTGATACCGTTTGGGGACAGCCAAGGAGGCATCTGCAGGCAACAAAGGTAGGTGTGTGCTTGTGTGTGTGTTTCCTATGCAGATCCTAAGCCCAGTGTCACATGCAAGTAGGAGGAGTAAGAAGGGTTCCTGGCAAATCCGGGTTATGGATTGCATTTAAAAAGGCCCCGTGGGAGTGCAATGGGCCCCTGTCTTGCTGCTTAGCAATAATGGTATGGGTTTAGGTTCTGCTGTGTGTACTGGTGGTTGACTGCCCCCCAGCCCAGAGTGTGCATGGAAAATTGTCTGGCAGCCTCCCTGACAGCAAGCAGTGATAGTGCCCATGAAGGGGACCTTGTTGGGCCCGCCCCTTTCACGGTTATCGCTTCTCGGCCTTTTGGCTAAGATCAAGTGTAGTATCTGTTCTTATCAGTTTAATATCTGATACGTCCCCTATCTGGGGACCATATATTAAATGGATTTTTGAGAACGGGGGCCGATTTCGAAGCTTGCTTCCGTCGCCCTATGCATTGACCCGATATGGCAGTATCTTCGGGTACAGTGCACCACCCCCTTACAGGGTTAAAAAGAAAGATTCCTACTTTCATTGCTACCTGCTTGCTGGCTAGCCAGCTAGCCAGCCCTGTGGGCCTTGCTGCTGCAGCCAAAAAACAAAAGGTGGTGCTGCTGCTGCTGCTTCTGCTGCTTCTGCTTGTGTCTGGCCGCTGTTGGAGCATCCAGGCACAGGACTTCTGCTGCTGCTGACTAAATGGCCTCCTTAATTGGATCATTTGAGTAGCCAGCACACCTGTGCAGGTAGGGCATGACATGATAGGCAGCTGCCTTGATAGCGGGTGGGTGCTGAATGTTCCTAATTGACAAAATAAGATTAATGCTTATGAAGAAATATAAAATCTCATCCCTTCCCCAATATCGCGCCACACCCCTACCCCTTAATTCCCTGGTTGAACTTGATGGACATATGTCTTTTTTCGACCGTACTAACTATGTAACTATGTATGTAACATAACATGGGGGGGGGGGGGGGGGGTCTCCTGGCTGTTCACACAGGTGTGTCATTGCTGTACATTGACCATGCATTGCTTCTGTGGTATTGCAAAGGCAAAGACAAATGCTTCCAGCCATCCATTGCACTAATGGATTGGTCATCAGCTGGCTGTCTATGTCCCGCATCAATATAGACCAAAGTACAGAGGGTTAGGCTATGCTATTGTGCACCTACCTGATGCATCAGAAGGTGCGAGGCCCTTGCTAAATTCTGTGCACAGACTTTGAGATCTATACTTTAGACTGTATCTAAACCTGCTCCAACATGGACTGACATTCTGGCCTACTTTCAGCCGATGCGACTTGTCTGTCGCTGAACAGTCGCTTTTTATGTATTCAGCACCTATGTATAATGTTGTAAAAATGCTCTAGAAGCTAAAGTCGCAGAAATGTCACACATATTTGGCCTGCAACTTTCTGTGCGACAAATTCAGACAGGAAAAATCAGTATAAATCCTTAGAAAATTATCCCCCAGTGTCTCCATCTGCTGGCGGTATTGAATAAGCATTGCTGCACTGATGGGGTATGCATTAGACGAAAAAAAAGAAGAAAAAGAAGAATAATACGCCCAGAAAAGAGGCGAAAAGGAGAAAAACGTAAAAAAACGTGAAAAAAAAGTAAGAGGAAGAGAAGGGAAAAAAAGGTGGAAATGGGTTTAAAAGTGATTTCGGCGGAGAAATATATATATATATATATATATATATATATATATATATATATATATACGCGCACACACACACATATATATAAACGTATTCTCCGTTGAGATATTGCAGCCGCTGCTGTGTCCAGGCCCAGGAGCCTTAGCACTGTGCTGTGATGTCACTCAATACCACTGACATCACTAGGTGTAAACAACATCTCTCCTTTGCTGTGTATGTGCCTATGGAGCTGTTTGGTGATGTCGTCTATTATGGCCTTCATAGAAGCAACAGGAGATTGTTGCATCCATCTAGAACCCTCAGAACTACAGTGCTATGATGTCACTCACTTCCACAGGCCTTGCAGAGTGTAAACAACAACAACCCAGCTTTGTTGTGTATGTAACCATAGGGATTTGTGATGTCACCTAGAACCTTCACAGCAGCGACAGCTTTATGAGGAGCATCAGCACTGCTCTGCCTGAGCAGAACCATCACCGCCATAGGTTGTCAAATAACCCGGATTTAACCCACACAGGTAAGTCCAATGGGGTGCAGGCATGTCCTCTATGCTTACAGCTTCCCGTGGGTGTTGGTTTGATACCGTTTGGGGACAGCCAAGGAGGCATCTGCAGGCAACAAAGGTAGGTGTGTGCTTGTGTGTGTGTTTCCTATGCAGATCCTAAGCCCAGTGTCACATGCAAGTAGGAGGAGTAAGAAGGGTTCCTGGCAAATCCGGGTTATGGATTGCATTTAAAAAGGCCCCGTGGGAGTGCAATGGGCCCCTGTCTTGCTGCTTAGCAATAATGGTATGGGTTTAGGTTCTGCTGTGTGTACTGGTGGTTGACTGCCCCCCAGCCCAGAGTGTGCATGGAAAATTGTCTGGCAGCCTCCCTGACAGCAAGCAGTGATAGTGCCCATGAAGGGGACCTTGTTGGGCCCGCCCCTTTCACGGTTATCGCTTCTCGGCCTTTTGGCTAAGATCAAGTGTAGTATCTGTTCTTATCAGTTTAATATCTGATACGTCCCCTATCTGGGGACCATATATTAAATGGATTTTTGAGAACGGGGGCCGATTTCGAAGCTTGCTTCCGTCGCCCTATGCATTGACCCGATATGGCAGTATCTTCGGGTACAGTGCACCACCCCCTTACAGGGTTAAAAAGAAAGATTCCTACTTTCATTGCTACCTGCTTGCTGGCTAGCCAGCTAGCCAGCCCTGTGGGCCTTGCTGCTGCAGCCAAAAAACAAAAGGTGGTGCTGCTGCTGCTGCTGCTTCTGCTGCTTCTACTTGTGTCTGGCCGCTGTTGGAGCGTCCAGGCACAGGACTTCTGCTGCTGCTGACTAAATGGCCTCCTTAATTGGATCATTTGAGTAGCCAGCACACCTGTGCAGGTAGGGCATGACATGATAGGCAGCTGCCTTGATAGCGGGTGGGTGCTGAATGTTCCTAATTGACAAAATAAGATTAATGCTTATGAAGAAATATAAAATCTCATCCCTTCCCCAATATCGCGCCACACCCCTACCCCTTAATTCCCTGGTTGAACTTGATGGACATATGTCTTTTTTCGACCGTACTAACTATGTAACTATGTAACATAACATGGGGGGGGGGGGGGGGGGTCTCCTGGCTGTTCACACAGGTGTGTCATTGCTGTACATTGACCATGCATTGCTTCTGTGGTATTGCAAAGGCAAAGACAAATGCTTCCAGCCATCCATTGCACTAATGGATTGGTCATCAGCTGGCTGTCTATGTCCCGCATCAATATAGACCAAAGTACAGAGGGTTAGGCTATGCTATTGTGCACCTACCTGATGCATCAGAAGGTGCGAGGCCCTTGCTAAATTCTGTGCATAGACTTTGAGATCTATACTTTAGACTGTATCTAAACCTGCTCCAACATGGACTGACATTCTGGCCTACTTTCAGCCGATGCGACTTGTCTGTCGCTGAACAGTCGCTTTTTATGTATTCAGCACCTATGTATAATGTTGTAAAAATGCTCTAGAAGCTAAAGTCGCAGAAATGTCACACATATTTGGCCTGCAACTTTCTGTGCGACAAATTCAGACAGGAAAAATCAGTATAAATCCTTAGAAAATTATCCCCCAGTGTCTCCATCTGCTGGCGGTATTGAATAAGCATTGCTGCACTGATGGGGTATGCATTAGACGAAAAAAAAGAAGAAAAAGAAGAATAATACGCCCAGAAAAGAGGCGAAAAGGAGAAAAACGTAAAAAAACGTGAAAAAAAAGTAAGAGGAAGAGAAGGGAAAAAAAGGTGGAAATGGGTTTAAAAGTGATTTCGGCGGAGAAATATATATATATATATATATATATATATATATATATATATATATATATACGCGCACACACACACATATATATAAACGTATTCTCCGTTGAGATATTGCAGCCGCTGCTGTGTCCAGGCCCAGGAGCCTTAGCACTGTGCTGTGATGTCACTCAATACCACTGACATCACTAGGTGTAAACAACATCTCTCCTTTGCTGTGTATGTGACTATGGAGCTGTTTGGTGATGTCGTCTATTATGGCCTTCATAGAAGCAACAGGAGATTGTTGCATCCATCTAGAACCCTCAGAACTACAGTGCTATGATGTCACTCACTTCCACAGGCCTTGCAGAGTGTAAACAACAACAACCCAGCTTTGTTGTGTATGTAACCATAGGGATTTGTGATGTCACCTAGAACCTTCACAGCAGCGACAGCTTTATGAGGAGCATCAGCACTGCTCTGCCTGAGCAGAACCATCACCGCCATAGGTTGTCAAATAACCCGGATTTAACCCACACAGGTAAGTCCAATGGGGTGCAGGCATGTCCTCTATGCTTACAGCTTCCCGTGGGTGTTGGTTTGATACCGTTTGGGGACAGCCAAGGAGGCATCTGCAGGCAACAAAGGTAGGTGTGTGCTTGTGTGTGTGTTTCCTATGCAGATCCTAAGCCCAGTGTCACATGCAAGTAGGAGGAGTAAGAAGGGTTCCTGGCAAATCCGGGTTATGGATTGCATTTAAAAAGGCCCCGTGGGAGTGCAATGGGCCCCTGTCTTGCTGCTTAGCAATAATGGTATGGGTTTAGGTTCTGCTGTGTGTACTGGTGGTTGACTGCCCCCCAGCCCAGAGTGTGCATGGAAAATTGTCTGGCAGCCTCCCTGACAGCAAGCAGTGATAGTGCCCATGAAGGGGACCTTGTTGGGCCCGCCCCTTTCACGGTTATCGCTTCTCGGCCTTTTGGCTAAGATCAAGTGTAGTATCTGTTCTTATCAGTTTAATATCTGATACGTCCCCTATCTGGGGACCATATATTAAATGGATTTTTGAGAACGGGGGCCGATTTCGAAGCTTGCTTCCGTCGCCCTATGCATTGACCCGATATGGCAGTATCTTCGGGTACAGTGCACCACCCCCTTACAGGGTTAAAAAGAAAGATTCCTACTTTCATTGCTACCTGCTTGCTGGCTAGCCAGCTAGCCAGCCCTGTGGGCCTTGCTGCTGCAGCCAAAAAACAAAAGGTGGTGCTGCTGCTGCTGCTTCTGCTGCTTCTGCTTGTGTCTGGCCGCTGTTGGAGCGTCCAGGCACAGGACTTCTGCTGCTGCTGACTAAATGGCCTCCTTAATTGGATCATTTGAGTAGCCAGCACACCTGTGCAGGTAGGGCATGACATGATAGGCAGCTGCCTTGATAGCGGGTGGGTGCTGAATGTTCCTAATTGACAAAATAAGATTAATGCTTATGAAGAAATATAAAATCTCATCCCTTCCCCAATATCGCGCCACACCCCTACCCCTTAATTCCCTGGTTGAACTTGATGGACATATGTCTTTTTTCGACCGTACTAACTATGTAACTATGTAACATAACATGGGGGGGGGGGGGGGGGGTCTCCTGGCTGTTCACACAGGTGTGTCATTGCTGTACATTGACCATGCATTGCTTCTGTGGTATTGCAAAGGCAAAGACAAATGCTTCCAGCCATCCATTGCACTAATGGATTGGTCATCAGCTGGCTGTCTATGTCCCGCATCAATATAGACCAAAGTACAGAGGGTTAGGCTATGCTATTGTGCACCTACCTGATGCATCAGAAGGTGCGAGGCCCTTGCTAAATTCTGTGCACAGACTTTGAGATCTATACTTTAGACTGTATCTAAACCTGCTCCAACATGGACTGACATTCTGGCCTACTTTCAGCCGATGCGACTTGTCTGTCGCTGAACAGTCGCTTTTTATGTATTCAGCACCTATGTATAATGTTGTAAAAATGCTCTAGAAGCTAAAGTCGCAGAAATGTCACACATATTTGGCCTGCAACTTTCTGTGCGACAAATTCAGACAGGAAAAATCAGTATAAATCCTTAGAAAATTATCCCCCAGTGTCTCCATCTGCTGGCGGTATTGAATAAGCATTGCTGCACTGATGGGGTATGCATTAGACGAAAAAAAAGAAGAAAAAGAAGAATAATACGCCCAGAAAAGAGGCGAAAAGGAGAAAAACGTAAAAAAACGTGAAAAAAAAGTAAGAGGAAGAGAAGGGAAAAAAAGGTGGAAATGGGTTTAAAAGTGATTTCGGCGGAGAATATATATATATATATATATATATATATATATATATATACGCGCACACACACACATATATATAAACGTATTCTCCGTTGAGATATTGCAGCCGCTGCTGTGTCCAGGCCCAGGAGCCTTAGCACTGTGCTGTGATGTCACTCAATACCACTGACATCACTAGGTGTAAACAACATCTCTCCTTTGCTGTGTATGTGCCTATGGAGCTGTTTGGTGATGTCGTCTATTATGGCCTTCATAGAAGCAACAGGAGATTGTTGCATCCATCTAGAACCCTCAGAACTACAGTGCTATGATGTCACTCACTTCCACAGGCCTTGCAGAGTGTAAACAACAACAACCCAGCTTTGTTGTGTATGTAACCATAGGGATTTGTGATGTCACCTAGAACCTTCACAGCAGCGACAGCTTTATGAGGAGCATCAGCACTGCTCTGCCTGAGCAGAACCATCACCGCCATAGGTTGTCAAATAACCCGGATTTAACCCACACAGGTAAGTCCAATGGGGTGCAGGCATGTCCTCTATGCTTACAGCTTCCCGTGGGTGTTGGTTTGATACCGTTTGGGGACAGCCAAGGAGGCATCTGCAGGCAACAAAGGTAGGTGTGTGCTTGTGTGTGTGTTTCCTATGCAGATCCTAAGCCCAGTGTCACATGCAAGTAGGAGGAGTAAGAAGGGTTCCTGGCAAATCCGGGTTATGGATTGCATTTAAAAAGGCCCCGTGGGAGTGCAATGGGCCCCTGTCTTGCTGCTTAGCAATAATGGTATGGGTTTAGGTTCTGCTGTGTGTACTGGTGGTTGACTGCCCCCCAGCCCAGAGTGTGCATGGAAAATTGTCTGGCAGCCTCCCTGACAGCAAGCAGTGATAGTGCCCATGAAGGGGACCTTGTTGGGCCCGCCCCTTTCACGGTTATCGCTTCTCGGCCTTTTGGCTAAGATCAAGTGTAGTATCTGTTCTTATCAGTTTAATATCTGATACGTCCCCTATCTGGGGACCATATATTAAATGGATTTTTGAGAACGGGGGCCGATTTCGAAGCTTGCTTCCGTCGCCCTATGCATTGACCCGATATGGCAGTATCTTCGGGTACAGTGCACCACCCCCTTACAGGGTTAAAAAGAAAGATTCCTACTTTCATTGCTACCTGCTTGCTGGCTAGCCAGCTAGCCAGCCCTGTGGGCCTTGCTGCTGCAGCCAAAAAACAAAAGGTGGTGCTGCTGCTGCTGCTTCTGCTGCTTCTACTTGTGTCTGGCCGCTGTTGGAGCGTCCAGGCACAGGACTTCTGCTGCTGCTGACTAAATGGCCTCCTTAATTGGATCATTTGAGTAGCCAGCACACCTGTGCAGGTAGGGCATGACATGATAGGCAGCTGCCTTGATAGCGGGTGGGTGCTGAATGTTCCTAATTGACAAAATAAGATTAATGCTTATGAAGAAATATAAAATCTCATCCCTTCCCCAATATCGCGCCACACCCCTACCCCTTAATTCCCTGGTTGAACTTGATGGACATATGTCTTTTTTCGACCGTACTAACTATGTAACTATGTAACATAACATGGGGGGGGGGGGGGGGGTCTCCTGGCTGTTCACACAGGTGTGTCATTGCTGTACATTGACCATGCATTGCTTCTGTGGTATTGCAAAGGCAAAGACAAATGCTTCCAGCCATCCATTGCACTAATGGATTGGTCATCAGCTGGCTGTCTATGTCCCGCATCAATATAGACCAAAGTACAGAGGGTTAGGCTATGCTATTGTGCACCTACCTGATGCATCAGAAGGTGCGAGGCCCTTGCTAAATTCTGTGCACAGACTTTGAGATCTATACTTTAGACTGTATCTAAACCTGCTCCAACATGGACTGACATTCTGGCCTACTTTCAGCCGATGCGACTTGTCTGTCGCTGAACAGTCGCTTTTTATGTATTCAGCACCTATGTATAATGTTGTAAAAATGCTCTAGAAGCTAAAGTCGCAGAAATGTCACACATATTTGGCCTGCAACTTTCTGTGCGACAAATTCAGACAGGAAAAATCAGTATAAATCCTTAGAAAATTATCCCCCAGTGTCTCCATCTGCTGGCGGTATTGAATAAGCATTGCTGCACTGATGGGGTATGCATTAGACGAAAAAAAAGAAGAAAAAGAAGAATAATACGCCCAGAAAAGAGGCGAAAAGGAGAAAAACGTAAAAAAACGTGAAAAAAAAGTAAGAGGAAGAGAAGGGAAAAAAAGGTGGAAATGGGTTTAAAAGTGATTTCGGCGGAGAAATATATATATATATATATATATATATATATATATATATATATACGCGCACACACACACATATATATAAACGTATTCTCCGTTGAGATATTGCAGCCGCTGCTGTGTCCAGGCCCAGGAGCCTTAGCACTGTGCTGTGATGTCACTCAATACCACTGACATCACTAGGTGTAAACAACATCTCTCCTTTGCTGTGTATGTGACTATGGAGCTGTTTGGTGATGTCGTCTATTATGGCCTTCATAGAAGCAACAGGAGATTGTTGCATCCATCTAGAACCCTCAGAACTACAGTGCTATGATGTCACTCACTTCCACAGGCCTTGCAGAGTGTAAACAACAACAACCCAGCTTTGTTGTGTATGTAACCATAGGGATTTGTGATGTCACCTAGAACCTTCACAGCAGCGACAGCTTTATGAGGAGCATCAGCACTGCTCTGCCTGAGCAGAACCATCACCGCCATAGGTTGTCAAATAACCCGGATTTAACCCACACAGGTAAGTCCAATGGGGTGCAGGCATGTCCTCTATGCTTACAGCTTCCCGTGGGTGTTGGTTTGATACCGTTTGGGGACAGCCAAGGAGGCATCTGCAGGCAACAAAGGTAGGTGTGTGCTTGTGTGTGTGTTTCCTATGCAGATCCTAAGCCCAGTGTCACATGCAAGTAGGAGGAGTAAGAAGGGTTCCTGGCAAATCCGGGTTATGGATTGCATTTAAAAAGGCCCCGTGGGAGTGCAATGGGCCCCTGTCTTGCTGCTTAGCAATAATGGTATGGGTTTAGGTTCTGCTGTGTGTACTGGTGGTTGACTGCCCCCCAGCCCAGAGTGTGCATGGAAAATTGTCTGGCAGCCTCCCTGACAGCAAGCAGTGATAGTGCCCATGAAGGGGACCTTGTTGGGCCCGCCCCTTTCACGGTTATCGCTTCTCGGCCTTTTGGCTAAGATCAAGTGTAGTATCTGTTCTTATCAGTTTAATATCTGATACGTCCCCTATCTGGGGACCATATATTAAATGGATTTTTGAGAACGGGGGCCGATTTCGAAGCTTGCTTCCGTCGCCCTATGCATTGACCCGATATGGCAGTATCTTCGGGTACAGTGCACCACCCCCTTACAGGGTTAAAAAGAAAGATTCCTACTTTCATTGCTACCTGCTTGCTGGCTAGCCAGCTAGCCAGCCCTGTGGGCCTTGCTGCTGCAGCCAAAAAACAAAAGGTGGTGCTGCTGCTGCTGCTGCTTCTGCTGCTTCTACTTGTGTCTGGCCGCTGTTGGAGCGTCCAGGCACAGGACTTCTGCTGCTGCTGACTAAATGGCCTCCTTAATTGGATCATTTGAGTAGCCAGCACACCTGTGCAGGTAGGGCATGACATGATAGGCAGCTGCCTTGATAGCGGGTGGGTGCTGAATGTTCCTAATTGACAAAATAAGATTAATGCTTATGAAGAAATATAAAATCTCATCCCTTCCCCAATATCGCGCCACACCCCTACCCCTTAATTCCCTGGTTGAACTTGATGGACATATGTCTTTTTTCGACCGTACTAACTATGTAACTATGTAACATAACATGGGGGGGGGGGGGGGGGGTCTCCTGGCTGTTCACACAGGTGTGTCATTGCTGTACATTGACCATGCATTGCTTCTGTGGTATTGCAAAGGCAAAGACAAATGCTTCCAGCCATCCATTGCACTAATGGATTGGTCATCAGCTGGCTGTCTATGTCCCGCATCAATATAGACCAAAGTACAGAGGGTTAGGCTATGCTATTGTGCACCTACCTGATGCATCAGAAGGTGCGAGGCCCTTGCTAAATTCTGTGCACAGACTTTGAGATCTATACTTTAGACTGTATCTAAACCTGCTCCAACATGGACTGACATTCTGGCCTACTTTCAGCCGATGCGACTTGTCTGTCGCTGAACAGTCGCTTTTTATGTATTCAGCACCTATGTATAATGTTGTAAAAATGCTCTAGAAGCTAAAGTCGCAGAAATGTCACACATATTTGGCCTGCAACTTTCTGTGCGACAAATTCAGACAGGAAAAATCAGTATAAATCCTTAGAAAATTATCCCCCAGTGTCTCCATCTGCTGGCGGTATTGAATAAGCATTGCTGCACTGATGGGGTATGCATTAGACGAAAAAAAAGAAGAAAAAGAAGAATAATACGCCCAGAAAAGAGGCGAAAAGGAGAAAAACGTAAAAAAACGTGAAAAAAAAGTAAGAGGAAGAGAAGGGAAAAAAAGGTGGAAATGGGTTTAAAAGTGATTTCGGCGGAGAAATATATATATATATATATATATATATATATATATATATATATATACGCGCACACACACACATATATATAAACGTATTCTCCGTTGAGATATTGCAGCCGCTGCTGTGTCCAGGCCCAGGAGCCTTAGCACTGTGCTGTGATGTCACTCAATACCACTGACATCACTAGGTGTAAACAACATCTCTCCTTTGCTGTGTATGTGACTATGGAGCTGTTTGGTGATGTCGTCTATTATGGCCTTCATAGAAGCAACAGGAGATTGTTGCATCCATCTAGAACCCTCAGAACTACAGTGCTATGATGTCACTCACTTCCACAGGCCTTGCAGAGTGTAAACAACAACAACCCAGCTTTGTTGTGTATGTAACCATAGGGATTTGTGATGTCACCTAGAACCTTCACAGCAGCGACAGCTTTATGAGGAGCATCAGCACTGCTCTGCCTGAGCAGAACCATCACCGCCATAGGTTGTCAAATAACCCGGATTTAACCCACACAGGTAAGTCCAATGGGGTGCAGGCATGTCCTCTATGCTTACAGCTTCCCGTGGGTGTTGGTTTGATACCGTTTGGGGACAGCCAAGGAGGCATCTGCAGGCAACAAAGGTAGGTGTGTGCTTGTGTGTGTGTTTCCTATGCAGATCCTAAGCCCAGTGTCACATGCAAGTAGGAGGAGTAAGAAGGGTTCCTGGCAAATCCGGGTTATGGATTGCATTTAAAAAGGCCCCGTGGGAGTGCAATGGGCCCCTGTCTTGCTGCTTAGCAATAATGGTATGGGTTTAGGTTCTGCTGTGTGTACTGGTGGTTGACTGCCCCCCAGCCCAGAGTGTGCATGGAAAATTGTCTGGCAGCCTCCCTGACAGCAAGCAGTGATAGTGCCCATGAAGGGGACCTTGTTGGGCCCGCCCCTTTCACGGTTATCGCTTCTCGGCCTTTTGGCTAAGATCAAGTGTAGTATCTGTTCTTATCAGTTTAATATCTGATACGTCCCCTATCTGGGGACCATATATTAAATGGATTTTTGAGAACGGGGGCCGATTTCGAAGCTTGCTTCCGTCGCCCTATGCATTGACCCGATATGGCAGTATCTTCGGGTACAGTGCACCACCCCCTTACAGGGTTAAAAAGAAAGATTCCTACTTTCATTGCTACCTGCTTGCTGGCTAGCCAGCTAGCCAGCCCTGTGGGCCTTGCTGCTGCAGCCAAAAAACAAAAGGTGGTGCTGCTGCTGCTGCTTCTGCTGCTTCTGCTTGTGTCTGGCCGCTGTTGGAGCGTCCAGGCACAGGACTTCTGCTGCTGCTGACTAAATGGCCTCCTTAATTGGATCATTTGAGTAGCCAGCACACCTGTGCAGGTAGGGCATGACATGATAGGCAGCTGCCTTGATAGCGGGTGGGTGCTGAATGTTCCTAATTGACAAAATAAGATTAATGCTTATGAAGAAATATAAAATCTCATCCCTTCCCCAATATCGCGCCACACCCCTACCCCTTAATTCCCTGGTTGAACTTGATGGACATATGTCTTTTTTCGACCGTACTAACTATGTAACTATGTAACATAACATGGGGGGGGGGGGGGGGGGTCTCCTGGCTGTTCACACAGGTGTGTCATTGCTGTACATTGACCATGCATTGCTTCTGTGGTATTGCAAAGGCAAAGACAAATGCTTCCAGCCATCCATTGCACTAATGGATTGGTCATCAGCTGGCTGTCTATGTCCCGCATCAATATAGACCAAAGTACAGAGGGTTAGGCTATGCTATTGTGCACCTACCTGATGCATCAGAAGGTGCGAGGCCCTTGCTAAATTCTGTGCACAGACTTTGAGATCTATACTTTAGACTGTATCTAAACCTGCTCCAACATGGACTGACATTCTGGCCTACTTTCAGCCGATGCGACTTGTCTGTCGCTGAACAGTCGCTTTTTATGTATTCAGCACCTATGTATAATGTTGTAAAAATGCTCTAGAAGCTAAAGTCGCAGAAATGTCACACATATTTGGCCTGCAACTTTCTGTGCGACAAATTCAGACAGGAAAAATCAGTATAAATCCTTAGAAAATTATCCCCCAGTGTCTCCATCTGCTGGCGGTATTGAATAAGCATTGCTGCACTGATGGGGTATGCATTAGACGAAAAAAAAGAAGAAAAAGAAGAATAATACGCCCAGAAAAGAGGCGAAAAGGAGAAAAACGTAAAAAAACGTGAAAAAAAAGTAAGAGGAAGAGAAGGGAAAAAAAGGTGGAAATGGGTTTAAAAGTGATTTCGGCGGAGAAATATATATATATATATATATATATATATATATATATACGCGCACACACACACATATATATAAACGTATTCTCCGTTGAGATATTGCAGCCGCTGCTGTGTCCAGGCCCAGGAGCCTTAGCACTGTGCTGTGATGTCACTCAATACCACTGACATCACTAGGTGTAAACAACATCTCTCCTTTGCTGTGTATGTGCCTATGGAGCTGTTTGGTGATGTCGTCTATTATGGCCTTCATAGAAGCAACAGGAGATTGTTGCATCCATCTAGAACCCTCAGAACTACAGTGCTATGATGTCACTCACTTCCACAGGCCTTGCAGAGTGTAAACAACAACAACCCAGCTTTGTTGTGTATGTAACCATAGGGATTTGTGATGTCACCTAGAACCTTCACAGCAGCGACAGCTTTATGAGGAGCATCAGCACTGCTCTGCCTGAGCAGAACCATCACCGCCATAGGTTGTCAAATAACCCGGATTTAACCCACACAGGTAAGTCCAATGGGGTGCAGGCATGTCCTCTATGCTTACAGCTTCCCGTGGGTGTTGGTTTGATACCGTTTGGGGACAGCCAAGGAGGCATCTGCAGGCAACAAAGGTAGGTGTGTGCTTGTGTGTGTGTTTCCTATGCAGATCCTAAGCCCAGTGTCACATGCAAGTAGGAGGAGTAAGAAGGGTTCCTGGCAAATCCGGGTTATGGATTGCATTTAAAAAGGCCCCGTGGGAGTGCAATGGGCCCCTGTCTTGCTGCTTAGCAATAATGGTATGGGTTTAGGTTCTGCTGTGTGTACTGGTGGTTGACTGCCCCCCAGCCCAGAGTGTGCATGGAAAATTGTCTGGCAGCCTCCCTGACAGCAAGCAGTGATAGTGCCCATGAAGGGGACCTTGTTGGGCCCGCCCCTTTCACGGTTATCGCTTCTCGGCCTTTTGGCTAAGATCAAGTGTAGTATCTGTTCTTATCAGTTTAATATCTGATACGTCCCCTATCTGGGGACCATATATTAAATGGATTTTTGAGAACGGGGGCCGATTTCGAAGCTTGCTTCCGTCGCCCTATGCATTGACCCGATATGGCAGTATCTTCGGGTACAGTGCACCACCCCCTTACAGGGTTAAAAAGAAAGATTCCTACTTTCATTGCTACCTGCTTGCTGGCTAGCCAGCTAGCCAGCCCTGTGGGCCTTGCTGCTGCAGCCAAAAAACAAAAGGTGGTGCTGCTGCTGCTGCTTCTGCTGCTTCTACTTGTGTCTGGCCGCTGTTGGAGCGTCCAGGCACAGGACTTCTGCTGCTGCTGACTAAATGGCCTCCTTAATTGGATCATTTGAGTAGCCAGCACACCTGTGCAGGTAGGGCATGACATGATAGGCAGCTGCCTTGATAGCGGGTGGGTGCTGAATGTTCCTAATTGACAAAATAAGATTAATGCTTATGAAGAAATATAAAATCTCATCCCTTCCCCAATATCGCGCCACACCCCTACCCCTTAATTCCCTGGTTGAACTTGATGGACATATGTCTTTTTTCGACCGTACTAACTATGTAACTATGTAACATAACATGGGGGGGGGGGGGGGGGTCTCCTGGCTGTTCACACAGGTGTGTCATTGCTGTACATTGACCATGCATTGCTTCTGTGGTATTGCAAAGGCAAAGACAAATGCTTCCAGCCATCCATTGCACTAATGGATTGGTCATCAGCTGGCTGTCTATGTCCCGCATCAATATAGACCAAAGTACAGAGGGTTAGGCTATGCTATTGTGCACCTACCTGATGCATCAGAAGGTGCGAGGCCCTTGCTAAATTCTGTGCACAGACTTTGAGATCTATACTTTAGACTGTATCTAAACCTGCTCCAACATGGACTGACATTCTGGCCTACTTTCAGCCGATGCGACTTGTCTGTCGCTGAACAGTCGCTTTTTATGTATTCAGCACCTATGTATAATGTTGTAAAAATGCTCTAGAAGCTAAAGTCGCAGAAATGTCACACATATTTGGCCTGCAACTTTCTGTGCGACAAATTCAGACAGGAAAAATCAGTATAAATCCTTAGAAAATTATCCCCCAGTGTCTCCATCTGCTGGCGGTATTGAATAAGCATTGCTGCACTGATGGGGTATGCATTAGACGAAAAAAAAGAAGAAAAAGAAGAATAATACGCCCAGAAAAGAGGCGAAAAGGAGAAAAACGTAAAAAAACGTGAAAAAAAAGTAAGAGGAAGAGAAGGGAAAAAAAGGTGGAAATGGGTTTAAAAGTGATTTCGGCGGAGAATATATATATATATATATATATATATATATATATATATATATATATATACGCGCACACACACACATATATATAAACGTATTCTCCGTTGAGATATTGCAGCCGCTGCTGTGTCCAGGCCCAGGAGCCTTAGCACTGTGCTGTGATGTCACTCAATACCACTGACATCACTAGGTGTAAACAACATCTCTCCTTTGCTGTGTATGTGACTATGGAGCTGTTTGGTGATGTCGTCTATTATGGCCTTCATAGAAGCAACAGGAGATTGTTGCATCCATCTAGAACCCTCAGAACTACAGTGCTATGATGTCACTCACTTCCACAGGCCTTGCAGAGTGTAAACAACAACAACCCAGCTTTGTTGTGTATGTAACCATAGGGATTTGTGATGTCACCTAGAACCTTCACAGCAGCGACAGCTTTATGAGGAGCATCAGCACTGCTCTGCCTGAGCAGAACCATCACCGCCATAGGTTGTCAAATAACCCGGATTTAACCCACACAGGTAAGTCCAATGGGGTGCAGGCATGTCCTCTATGCTTACAGCTTCCCGTGGGTGTTGGTTTGATACCGTTTGGGGACAGCCAAGGAGGCATCTGCAGGCAACAAAGGTAGGTGTGTGCTTGTGTGTGTGTTTCCTATGCAGATCCTAAGCCCAGTGTCACATGCAAGTAGGAGGAGTAAGAAGGGTTCCTGGCAAATCCGGGTTATGGATTGCATTTAAAAAGGCCCCGTGGGAGTGCAATGGGCCCCTGTCTTGCTGCTTAGCAATAATGGTATGGGTTTAGGTTCTGCTGTGTGTACTGGTGGTTGACTGCCCCCCAGCCCAGAGTGTGCATGGAAAATTGTCTGGCAGCCTCCCTGACAGCAAGCAGTGATAGTGCCCATGAAGGGGACCTTGTTGGGCCCGCCCCTTTCACGGTTATCGCTTCTCGGCCTTTTGGCTAAGATCAAGTGTAGTATCTGTTCTTATCAGTTTAATATCTGATACGTCCCCTATCTGGGGACCATATATTAAATGGATTTTTGAGAACGGGGGCCGATTTCGAAGCTTGCTTCCGTCGCCCTATGCATTGACCCGATATGGCAGTATCTTCGGGTACAGTGCACCACCCCCTTACAGGGTTAAAAAGAAAGATTCCTACTTTCATTGCTACCTGCTTGCTGGCTAGCCAGCTAGCCAGCCCTGTGGGCCTTGCTGCTGCAGCCAAAAAACAAAAGGTGGTGCTGCTGCTGCTGCTTCTGCTGCTTCTGCTTGTGTCTGGCCGCTGTTGGAGCGTCCAGGCACAGGACTTCTGCTGCTGCTGACTAAATGGCCTCCTTAATTGGATCATTTGAGTAGCCAGCACACCTGTGCAGGTAGGGCATGACATGATAGGCAGCTGCCTTGATAGCGGGTGGGTGCTGAATGTTCCTAATTGACAAAATAAGATTAATGCTTATGAAGAAATATAAAATCTCATCCCTTCCCCAATATCGCGCCACACCCCTACCCCTTAATTCCCTGGTTGAACTTGATGGACATATGTCTTTTTTCGACCGTACTAACTATGTAACTATGTAACATAACATGGGGGGGGGGGGGGGGGTCTCCTGGCTGTTCACACAGGTGTGTCATTGCTGTACATTGACCATGCATTGCTTCTGTGGTATTGCAAAGGCAAAGACAAATGCTTCCAGCCATCCATTGCACTAATGGATTGGTCATCAGCTGGCTGTCTATGTCCCGCATCAATATAGACCAAAGTACAGAGGGTTAGGCTATGCTATTGTGCACCTACCTGATGCATCAGAAGGTGCGAGGCCCTTGCTAAATTCTGTGCACAGACTTTGAGATCTATACTTTAGACTGTATCTAAACCTGCTCCAACATGGACTGACATTCTGGCCTACTTTCAGCCGATGCGACTTGTCTGTCGCTGAACAGTCGCTTTTTATGTATTCAGCACCTATGTATAATGTTGTAAAAATGCTCTAGAAGCTAAAGTCGCAGAAATGTCACACATATTTGGCCTGCAACTTTCTGTGCGACAAATTCAGACAGGAAAAATCAGTATAAATCCTTAGAAAATTATCCCCCAGTGTCTCCATCTGCTGGCGGTATTGAATAAGCATTGCTGCACTGATGGGGTATGCATTAGACGAAAAAAAAGAAGAAAAAGAAGAATAATACGCCCAGAAAAGAGGCGAAAAGGAGAAAAACGTAAAAAAACGTGAAAAAAAAGTAAGAGGAAGAGAAGGGAAAAAAAGGTGGAAATGGGTTTAAAAGTGATTTCGGCGGAGAAATATATATATATATATATATATATATATATATATATATATATATATACGCGCACACACACACATATATATAAACGTATTCTCCGTTGAGATATTGCAGCCGCTGCTGTGTCCAGGCCCAGGAGCCTTAGCACTGTGCTGTGATGTCACTCAATACCACTGACATCACTAGGTGTAAACAACATCTCTCCTTTGCTGTGTATGTGACTATGGAGCTGTTTGGTGATGTCGTCTATTATGGCCTTCATAGAAGCAACAGGAGATTGTTGCATCCATCTAGAACCCTCAGAACTACAGTGCTATGATGTCACTCACTTCCACAGGCCTTGCAGAGTGTAAACAACAACAACCCAGCTTTGTTGTGTATGTAACCATAGGGATTTGTGATGTCACCTAGAACCTTCACAGCAGCGACAGCTTTATGAGGAGCATCAGCACTGCTCTGCCTGAGCAGAACCATCACCGCCATAGGTTGTCAAATAACCCGGATTTAACCCACACAGGTAAGTCCAATGGGGTGCAGGCATGTCCTCTATGCTTACAGCTTCCCGTGGGTGTTGGTTTGATACCGTTTGGGGACAGCCAAGGAGGCATCTGCAGGCAACAAAGGTAGGTGTGTGCTTGTGTGTGTGTTTCCTATGCAGATCCTAAGCCCAGTGTCACATGCAAGTAGGAGGAGTAAGAAGGGTTCCTGGCAAATCCGGGTTATGGATTGCATTTAAAAAGGCCCCGTGGGAGTGCAATGGGCCCCTGTCTTGCTGCTTAGCAATAATGGTATGGGTTTAGGTTCTGCTGTGTGTACTGGTGGTTGACTGCCCCCCAGCCCAGAGTGTGCATGGAAAATTGTCTGGCAGCCTCCCTGACAGCAAGCAGTGATAGTGCCCATGAAGGGGACCTTGTTGGGCCCGCCCCTTTCACGGTTATCGCTTCTCGGCCTTTTGGCTAAGATCAAGTGTAGTATCTGTTCTTATCAGTTTAATATCTGATACGTCCCCTATCTGGGGACCATATATTAAATGGATTTTTGAGAACGGGGGCCGATTTCGAAGCTTGCTTCCGTCGCCCTATGCATTGACCCGATATGGCAGTATCTTCGGGTACAGTGCACCACCCCCTTACAGGGTTAAAAAGAAAGATTCCTACTTTCATTGCTACCTGCTTGCTGGCTAGCCAGCTAGCCAGCCCTGTGGGCCTTGCTGCTGCAGCCAAAAAACAAAAGGTGGTGCTGCTGCTGCTGCTTCTGCTGCTTCTGCTTGTGTCTGGCCGCTGTTGGAGCGTCCAGGCACAGGACTTCTGCTGCTGCTGACTAAATGGCCTCCTTAATTGGATCATTTGAGTAGCCAGCACACCTGTGCAGGTAGGGCATGACATGATAGGCAGCTGCCTTGATAGCGGGTGGGTGCTGAATGTTCCTAATTGACAAAATAAGATTAATGCTTATGAAGAAATATAAAATCTCATCCCTTCCCCAATATCGCGCCACACCCCTACCCCTTAATTCCTTGGTTGAACTTGATGGACATATGTCTTTTTTCGACCGTACTAACTATGTAACTATGTAACATAACATGGGGGGGGGGGGGGGGGTCTCCTGGCTGTTCACACAGGTGTGTCATTGCTGTACATTGACCATGCATTGCTTCTGTGGTATTGCAAAGGCAAAGACAAATGCTTCCAGCCATCCATTGCACTAATGGATTGGTCATCAGCTGGCTGTCTATGTCCCGCATCAATATAGACCAAAGTACAGAGGGTTAGGCTATGCTATTGTGCACCTACCTGATGCATCAGAAGGTGCGAGGCCCTTGCTAAATTCTGTGCACAGACTTTGAGATCTATACTTTAGACTGTATCTAAACCTGCTCCAACATGGACTGACATTCTGGCCTACTTTCAGCCGATGCGACTTGTCTGTCGCTGAACAGTCGCTTTTTATGTATTCAGCACCTATGTATAATGTTGTAAAAATGCTCTAGAAGCTAAAGTCGCAGAAATGTCACACATATTTGGCCTGCAACTTTCTGTGCGACAAATTCAGACAGGAAAAATCAGTATAAATCCTTAGAAAATTATCCCCCAGTGTCTCCATCTGCTGGCGGTATTGAATAAGCATTGCTGCACTGATGGGGTATGCATTAGACGAAAAAAAAGAAGAAAAAGAAGAATAATACGCCCAGAAAAGAGGCGAAAAGGAGAAAAACGTAAAAAAACGTGAAAAAAAAGTAAGAGGAAGAGAAGGGAAAAAAAGGTGGAAATGGGTTTAAAAGTGATTTCGGCGGAGAAATATATATATATATATATATATATATATATATATATATATATATATACGCGCACACACACACATATATATAAACGTATTCTCCGTTGAGATATTGCAGCCGCTGCTGTGTCCAGGCCCAGGAGCCTTAGCACTGTGCTGTGATGTCACTCAATACCACTGACATCACTAGGTGTAAACAACATCTCTCCTTTGCTGTGTATGTGACTATGGAGCTGTTTGGTGATGTCGTCTATTATGGCCTTCATAGAAGCAACAGGAGATTGTTGCATCCATCTAGAACCCTCAGAACTACAGTGCTATGATGTCACTCACTTCCACAGGCCTTGCAGAGTGTAAACAACAACAACCCAGCTTTGTTGTGTATGTAACCATAGGGATTTGTGATGTCACCTAGAACCTTCACAGCAGCGACAGCTTTATGAGGAGCATCAGCACTGCTCTGCCTGAGCAGAACCATCACCGCCATAGGTTGTCAAATAACCCGGATTTAACCCACACAGGTAAGTCCAATGGGGTGCAGGCATGTCCTCTATGCTTACAGCTTCCCGTGGGTGTTGGTTTGATACCGTTTGGGGACAGCCAAGGAGGCATCTGCAGGCAACAAAGGTAGGTGTGTGCTTGTGTGTGTGTTTCCTATGCAGATCCTAAGCCCAGTGTCACATGCAAGTAGGAGGAGTAAGAAGGGTTCCTGGCAAATCCGGGTTATGGATTGCATTTAAAAAGGCCCCGTGGGAGTGCAATGGGCCCCTGTCTTGCTGCTTAGCAATAATGGTATGGGTTTAGGTTCTGCTGTGTGTACTGGTGGTTGACTGCCCCCCAGCCCAGAGTGTGCATGGAAAATTGTCTGGCAGCCTCCCTGACAGCAAGCAGTGATAGTGCCCATGAAGGGGACCTTGTTGGGCCCGCCCCTTTCACGGTTATCGCTTCTCGGCCTTTTGGCTAAGATCAAGTGTAGTATCTGTTCTTATCAGTTTAATATCTGATACGTCCCCTATCTGGGGACCATATATTAAATGGATTTTTGAGAACGGGGGCCGATTTCGAAGCTTGCTTCCGTCGCCCTATGCATTGACCCGATATGGCAGTATCTTCGGGTACAGTGCACCACCCCCTTACAGGGTTAAAAAGAAAGATTCCTACTTTCATTGCTACCTGCTTGCTGGCTAGCCAGCTAGCCAGCCCTGTGGGCCTTGCTGCTGCAGCCAAAAAACAAAAGGTGGTGCTGCTGCTGCTGCTTCTGCTGCTTCTGCTTGTGTCTGGCCGCTGTTGGAGCGTCCAGGCACAGGACTTCTGCTGCTGCTGACTAAATGGCCTCCTTAATTGGATCATTTGAGTAGCCAGCACACCTGTGCAGGTAGGGCATGACATGATAGGCAGCTGCCTTGATAGCGGGTGGGTGCTGAATGTTCCTAATTGACAAAATAAGATTAATGCTTATGAAGAAATATAAAATCTCATCCCTTCCCCAATATCGCGACACCCCTACCCCTTAATTCCCTGGTTGAACTTGATGGACATATGTCTTTTTTCGACCGTACTAACTATGTAACTATGTAACATAACATGGGGGGGGGGGGGGGGGGGTCTCCTGGCTGTTCACACAGGTGTGTCATTGCTGTACATTGACCATGCATTGCTTCTGTGGTATTGCAAAGGCAAAGACAAATGCTTCCAGCCATCCATTGCACTAATGGATTGGTCATCAGCTGGCTGTCTATGTCCCGCATCAATATAGACCAAAGTACAGAGGGTTAGGCTATGCTATTGTGCACCTACCTGATGCATCAGAAGGTGCGAGGCCCTTGCTAAATTCTGTGCACAGACTTTGAGATCTATACTTTAGACTGTATCTAAACCTGCTCCAACATGGACTGACATTCTGGCCTACTTTCAGCCGATGCGACTTGTCTGTCGCTGAACAGTCGCTTTTTATGTATTCAGCACCTATGTATAATGTTGTAAAAATGCTCTAGAAGCTAAAGTCGCAGAAATGTCACACATATTTGGCCTGCAACTTTCTGTGCGACAAATTCAGACAGGAAAAATCAGTATAAATCCTTAGAAAATTATCCCCCAGTGTCTCCATCTGCTGGCGGTATTGAATAAGCATTGCTGCACTGATGGGGTATGCATTAGACGAAAAAAAAGAAGAAAAAGAAGAATAATACGCCCAGAAAAGAGGCGAAAAGGAGAAAAACGTAAAAAAACGTGAAAAAAAAGTAAGAGGAAGAGAAGGGAAAAAAAGGTGGAAATGGGTTTAAAAGTGATTTCGGCGGAGATATATATATATATATATATATATATATATATATATATATATATACGCGCACACACACACATATATATAAACGTATTCTCCGTTGAGATATTGCAGCCGCTGCTGTGTCCAGGCCCAGGAGCCTTAGCACTGTGCTGTGATGTCACTCAATACCACTGACATCACTAGGTGTAAACAACATCTCTCCTTTGCTGTGTATGTGACTATGGAGCTGTTTGGTGATGTCGTCTATTATGGCCTTCATAGAAGCAACAGGAGATTGTTGCATCCATCTAGAACCCTCAGAACTACAGTGCTATGATGTCACTCACTTCCACAGGCCTTGCAGAGTGTAAACAACAACAACCCAGCTTTGTTGTGTATGTAACCATAGGGATTTGTGATGTCACCTAGAACCTTCACAGCAGCGACAGCTTTATGAGGAGCATCAGCACTGCTCTGCCTGAGCAGAACCATCACCGCCATAGGTTGTCAAATAACCCGGATTTAACCCACACAGGTAAGTCCAATGGGGTGCAGGCATGTCCTCTATGCTTACAGCTTCCCGTGGGTGTTGGTTTGATACCGTTTGGGGACAGCCAAGGAGGCATCTGCAGGCAACAAAGGTAGGTGTGTGCTTGTGTGTGTGTTTCCTATGCAGATCCTAAGCCCAGTGTCACATGCAAGTAGGAGGAGTAAGAAGGGTTCCTGGCAAATCCGGGTTATGGATTGCATTTAAAAAGGCCCCGTGGGAGTGCAATGGGCCCCTGTCTTGCTGCTTAGCAATAATGGTATGGGTTTAGGTTCTGCTGTGTGTACTGGTGGTTGACTGCCCCCCAGCCCAGAGTGTGCATGGAAAATTGTCTGGCAGCCTCCCTGACAGCAAGCAGTGATAGTGCCCATGAAGGGGACCTTGTTGGGCCCGCCCCTTTCACGGTTATCGCTTCTCGGCCTTTTGGCTAAGATCAAGTGTAGTATCTGTTCTTATCAGTTTAATATCTGATACGTCCCCTATCTGGGGACCATATATTAAATGGATTTTTGAGAACGGGGGCCGATTTCGAAGCTTGCTTCCGTCGCCCTATGCATTGACCCGATATGGCAGTATCTTCGGGTACAGTGCACCACCCCCTTACAGGGTTAAAAAGAAAGATTCCTACTTTCATTGCTACCTGCTTGCTGGCTAGCCAGCTAGCCAGCCCTGTGGGCCTTGCTGCTGCAGCCAAAAAACAAAAGGTGGTGCTGCTGCTGCTGCTTCTGCTGCTTCTGCTTGTGTCTGGCCGCTGTTGGAGCGTCCAGGCACAGGACTTCTGCTGCTGCTGACTAAATGGCCTCCTTAATTGGATCATTTGAGTAGCCAGCACACCTGTGCAGGTAGGGCATGACATGATAGGCAGCTGCCTTGATAGCGGGTGGGTGCTGAATGTTCCTAATTGACAAAATAAGATTAATGCTTATGAAGAAATATAAAATCTCATCCCTTCCCCAATATCGCGCCACACCCCTACCCCTTAATTCCCTGGTTGAACTTGATGGACATATGTCTTTTTTCGACCGTACTAACTATGTAACTATGTAACATAACATGGGGGGGGGGGGGGGGTCTCCTGGCTGTTCACACAGGTGTGTCATTGCTGTACATTGACCATGCATTGCTTCTGTGGTATTGCAAAGGCAAAGACAAATGCTTCCAGCCATCCATTGCACTAATGGATTGGTCATCAGCTGGCTGTCTATGTCCCGCATCAATATAGACCAAAGTACAGAGGGTTAGGCTATGCTATTGTGCACCTACCTGATGCATCAGAAGGTGCGAGGCCCTTGCTAAATTCTGTGCACAGACTTTGAGATCTATACTTTAGACTGTATCTAAACCTGCTCCAACATGGACTGACATTCTGGCCTACTTTCAGCCGATGCGACTTGTCTGTCGCTGAACAGTCGCTTTTTATGTATTCAGCACCTATGTATAATGTTGTAAAAATGCTCTAGAAGCTAAAGTCGCAGAAATGTCACACATATTTGGCCTGCAACTTTCTGTGCGACAAATTCAGACAGGAAAAATCAGTATAAATCCTTAGAAAATTATCCCCCAGTGTCTCCATCTGCTGGCGGTATTGAATAAGCATTGCTGCACTGATGGGGTATGCATTAGACGAAAAAAAAGAAGAAAAAGAAGAATAATACGCCCAGAAAAGAGGCGAAAAGGAGAAAAACGTAAAAAAACGTGAAAAAAAAGTAAGAGGAAGAGAAGGGAAAAAAAGGTGGAAATGGGTTTAAAAGTGATTTCGGCGGAGAAATATATATATATATATATATATATATATATATATATATATATATACGCGCACACACACACATATATATAAACGTATTCTCCGTTGAGATATTGCAGCCGCTGCTGTGTCCAGGCCCAGGAGCCTTAGCACTGTGCTGTGATGTCACTCAATACCACTGACATCACTAGGTGTAAACAACATCTCTCCTTTGCTGTGTATGTGACTATGGAGCTGTTTGGTGATGTCGTCTATTATGGCCTTCATAGAAGCAACAGGAGATTGTTGCATCCATCTAGAACCCTCAGAACTACAGTGCTATGATGTCACTCACTTCCACAGGCCTTGCAGAGTGTAAACAACAACAACCCAGCTTTGTTGTGTATGTAACCATAGGGATTTGTGATGTCACCTAGAACCTTCACAGCAGCGACAGCTTTATGAGGAGCATCAGCACTGCTCTGCCTGAGCAGAACCATCACCGCCATAGGTTGTCAAATAACCCGGATTTAACCCACACAGGTAAGTCCAATGGGGTGCAGGCATGTCCTCTATGCTTACAGCTTCCCGTGGGTGTTGGTTTGATACCGTTTGGGGACAGCCAAGGAGGCATCTGCAGGCAACAAAGGTAGGTGTGTGCTTGTGTGTGTGTTTCCTATGCAGATCCTAAGCCCAGTGTCACATGCAAGTAGGAGGAGTAAGAAGGGTTCCTGGCAAATCCGGGTTATGGATTGCATTTAAAAAGGCCCCGTGGGAGTGCAATGGGCCCCTGTCTTGCTGCTTAGCAATAATGGTATGGGTTTAGGTTCTGCTGTGTGTACTGGTGGTTGACTGCCCCCCAGCCCAGAGTGTGCATGGAAAATTGTCTGGCAGCCTCCCTGACAGCAAGCAGTGATAGTGCCCATGAAGGGGACCTTGTTGGGCCCGCCCCTTTCACGGTTATCGCTTCTCGGCCTTTTGGCTAAGATCAAGTGTAGTATCTGTTCTTATCAGTTTAATATCTGATACGTCCCCTATCTGGGGACCATATATTAAATGGATTTTTGAGAACGGGGGCCGATTTCGAAGCTTGCTTCCGTCGCCCTATGCATTGACCCGATATGGCAGTATCTTCGGGTACAGTGCACCACCCCCTTACAGGGTTAAAAAGAAAGATTCCTACTTTCATTGCTACCTGCTTGCTGGCTAGCCAGCTAGCCAGCCCTGTGGGCCTTGCTGCTGCAGCCAAAAAACAAAAGGTGCTGCTGCTGCTGCTTCTGCTGCTTCTGCTTGTGTCTGGCCGCTGTTGGAGCGTCCAGGCACAGGACTTCTGCTGCTGCTGACTAAATGGCCTCCTTAATTGGATCATTTGAGTAGCCAGCACACCTGTGCAGGTAGGGCATGACATGATAGGCAGCTGCCTTGATAGCGGGTGGGTGCTGAATGTTCCTAATTGACAAAATAAGATTAATGCTTATGAAGAAATATAAAATCTCATCCCTTCCCCAATATCGCGCCACACCCCTACCCCTTAATTCCCTGGTTGAACTTGATGGACATATGTCTTTTTTCGACCGTACTAACTATGTAACTATGTAACATAACATGGGGGGGGGGGGGGGGTCTCCTGGCTGTTCACACAGGTGTGTCATTGCTGTACATTGACCATGCATTGCTTCTGTGGTATTGCAAAGGCAAAGACAAATGCTTCCAGCCATCCATTGCACTAATGGATTGGTCATCAGCTGGCTGTCTATGTCCCGCATCAATATAGACCAAAGTACAGAGGGTTAGGCTATGCTATTGTGCACCTACCTGATGCATCAGAAGGTGCGAGGCCCTTGCTAAATTCTGTGCACAGACTTTGAGATCTATACTTTAGACTGTATCTAAACCTGCTCCAACATGGACTGACATTCTGGCCTACTTTCAGCCGATGCGACTTGTCTGTCGCTGAACAGTCGCTTTTTATGTATTCAGCACCTATGTATAATGTTGTAAAAATGCTCTAGAAGCTAAAGTCGCAGAAATGTCACACATATTTGGCCTGCAACTTTCTGTGCGACAAATTCAGACAGGAAAAATCAGTATAAATCCTTAGAAAATTATCCCCCAGTGTCTCCATCTGCTGGCGGTATTGAATAAGCATTGCTGCACTGATGGGGTATGCATTAGACGAAAAAAAAGAAGAAAAAGAAGAATAATACGCCCAGAAAAGAGGCGAAAAGGAGAAAAACGTAAAAAAACGTGAAAAAAAAGTAAGAGGAAGAGAAGGGAAAAAAAGGTGGAAATGGGTTTAAAAGTGATTTCGGCGGAGAAATATATATATATATATATATATATATATATATATATATATATACGCGCACACACACACATATATATAAACGTATTCTCCGTTGAGATATTGCAGCCGCTGCTGTGTCCAGGCCCAGGAGCCTTAGCACTGTGCTGTGATGTCACTCAATACCACTGACATCACTAGGTGTAAACAACATCTCTCCTTTGCTGTGTATGTGACTATGGAGCTGTTTGGTGATGTCGTCTATTATGGCCTTCATAGAAGCAACAGGAGATTGTTGCATCCATCTAGAACCCTCAGAACTACAGTGCTATGATGTCACTCACTTCCACAGGCCTTGCAGAGTGTAAACAACAACAACCCAGCTTTGTTGTGTATGTAACCATAGGGATTTGTGATGTCACCTAGAACCTTCACAGCAGCGACAGCTTTATGAGGAGCATCAGCACTGCTCTGCCTGAGCAGAACCATCACCGCCATAGGTTGTCAAATAACCCGGATTTAACCCACACAGGTAAGTCCAATGGGGTGCAGGCATGTCCTCTATGCTTACAGCTTCCCGTGGGTGTTGGTTTGATACCGTTTGGGGACAGCCAAGGAGGCATCTGCAGGCAACAAAGGTAGGTGTGTGCTTGTGTGTGTGTTTCCTATGCAGATCCTAAGCCCAGTGTCACATGCAAGTAGGAGGAGTAAGAAGGGTTCCTGGCAAATCCGGGTTATGGATTGCATTTAAAAAGGCCCCGTGGGAGTGCAATGGGCCCCTGTCTTGCTGCTTAGCAATAATGGTATGGGTTTAGGTTCTGCTGTGTGTACTGGTGGTTGACTGCCCCCCAGCCCAGAGTGTGCATGGAAAATTGTCTGGCAGCCTCCCTGACAGCAAGCAGTGATAGTGCCCATGAAGGGGACCTTGTTGGGCCCGCCCCTTTCACGGTTATCGCTTCTCGGCCTTTTGGCTAAGATCAAGTGTAGTATCTGTTCTTATCAGTTTAATATCTGATACGTCCCCTATCTGGGGACCATATATTAAATGGATTTTTGAGAACGGGGGCCGATTTCGAAGCTTGCTTCCGTCGCCCTATGCATTGACCCGATATGGCAGTATCTTCGGGTACAGTGCACCACCCCCTTACAGGGTTAAAAAGAAAGATTCCTACTTTCATTGCTACCTGCTTGCTGGCTAGCCAGCTAGCCAGCCCTGTGGGCCTTGCTGCTGCAGCCAAAAAACAAAAGGTGGTGCTGCTGCTGCTGCTTCTGCTGCTTCTGCTTGTGTCTGGCCGCTGTTGGAGCGTCCAGGCACAGGACTTCTGCTGCTGCTGACTAAATGGCCTCCTTAATTGGATCATTTGAGTAGCCAGCACACCTGTGCAGGTAGGGCATGACATGATAGGCAGCTGCCTTGATAGCGGGTGGGTGCTGAATGTTCCTAATTGACAAAATAAGATTAATGCTTATGAAGAAATATAAAATCTCATCCCTTCCCCAATATCGCGCCACACCCCTACCCCTTAATTCCCTGGTTGAACTTGATGGACATATGTCTTTTTTCGACCGTACTAACTATGTAACTATGTAACATAACATGGGGGGGGGGGGGGGGGTCTCCTGGCTGTTCACACAGGTGTGTCATTGCTGTACATTGACCATGCATTGCTTCTGTGGTATTGCAAAGGCAAAGACAAATGCTTCCAGCCATCCATTGCACTAATGGATTGGTCATCAGCTGGCTGTCTATGTCCCGCATCAATATAGACCAAAGTACAGAGGGTTAGGCTATGCTATTGTGCACCTACCTGATGCATCAGAAGGTGCGAGGCCCTTGCTAAATTCTGTGCACAGACTTTGAGATCTATACTTTAGACTGTATCTAAACCTGCTCCAACATGGACTGACATTCTGGCCTACTTTCAGCCGATGCGACTTGTCTGTCGCTGAACAGTCGCTTTTTATGTATTCAGCACCTATGTATAATGTTGTAAAAATGCTCTAGAAGCTAAAGTCGCAGAAATGTCACACATATTTGGCCTGCAACTTTCTGTGCGACAAATTCAGACAGGAAAAATCAGTATAAATCCTTAGAAAATTATCCCCCAGTGTCTCCATCTGCTGGCGGTATTGAATAAGCATTGCTGCACTGATGGGGTATGCATTAGACGAAAAAAAAGAAGAAAAAGAAGAATAATACGCCCAGAAAAGAGGCGAAAAGGAGAAAAACGTAAAAAAACGTGAAAAAAAAGTAAGAGGAAGAGAAGGGAAAAAAAGGTGGAAATGGGTTTAAAAGTGATTTCGGCGGAGATATATATATATATATATATATATATATATATATATATATATATATACGCGCACACACACACATATATATAAACGTATTCTCCGTTGAGATATTGCAGCCGCTGCTGTGTCCAGGCCCAGGAGCCTTAGCACTGTGCTGTGATGTCACTCAATACCACTGACATCACTAGGTGTAAACAACATCTCTCCTTTGCTGTGTATGTGACTATGGAGCTGTTTGGTGATGTCGTCTATTATGGCCTTCATAGAAGCAACAGGAGATTGTTGCATCCATCTAGAACCCTCAGAACTACAGTGCTATGATGTCACTCACTTCCACAGGCCTTGCAGAGTGTAAACAACAACAACCCAGCTTTGTTGTGTATGTAACCATAGGGATTTGTGATGTCACCTAGAACCTTCACAGCAGCGACAGCTTTATGAGGAGCATCAGCACTGCTCTGCCTGAGCAGAACCATCACCGCCATAGGTTGTCAAATAACCCGGATTTAACCCACACAGGTAAGTCCAATGGGGTGCAGGCATGTCCTCTATGCTTACAGCTTCCCGTGGGTGTTGGTTTGATACCGTTTGGGGACAGCCAAGGAGGCATCTGCAGGCAACAAAGGTAGGTGTGTGCTTGTGTGTGTGTTTCCTATGCAGATCCTAAGCCCAGTGTCACATGCAAGTAGGAGGAGTAAGAAGGGTTCCTGGCAAATCCGGGTTATGGATTGCATTTAAAAAGGCCCCGTGGGAGTGCAATGGGCCCCTGTCTTGCTGCTTAGCAATAATGGTATGGGTTTAGGTTCTGCTGTGTGTACTGGTGGTTGACTGCCCCCCAGCCCAGAGTGTGCATGGAAAATTGTCTGGCAGCCTCCCTGACAGCAAGCAGTGATAGTGCCCATGAAGGGGACCTTGTTGGGCCCGCCCCTTTCACGGTTATCGCTTCTCGGCCTTTTGGCTAAGATCAAGTGTAGTATCTGTTCTTATCAGTTTAATATCTGATACGTCCCCTATCTGGGGACCATATATTAAATGGATTTTTGAGAACGGGGGCCGATTTCGAAGCTTGCTTCCGTCGCCCTATGCATTGACCCGATATGGCAGTATCTTCGGGTACAGTGCACCACCCCCTTACAGGGTTAAAAAGAAAGATTCCTACTTTCATTGCTACCTGCTTGCTGGCTAGCCAGCTAGCCAGCCCTGTGGGCCTTGCTGCTGCAGCCAAAAAACAAAAGGTGCTGCTGCTGCTGCTTCTGCTGCTTCTGCTTGTGTCTGGCCGCTGTTGGAGCGTCCAGGCACAGGACTTCTGCTGCTGCTGACTAAATGGCCTCCTTAATTGGATCATTTGAGTAGCCAGCACACCTGTGCAGGTAGGGCATGACATGATAGGCAGCTGCCTTGATAGCGGGTGGGTGCTGAATGTTCCTAATTGACAAAATAAGATTAATGCTTATGAAGAAATATAAAATCTCATCCCTTCCCCAATATCGCGCCACACCCCTACCCCTTAATTCCCTGGTTGAACTTGATGGACATATGTCTTTTTTCGACCGTACTAACTATGTAACTATGTAACATAACATGGGGGGGGGGGGGGGGGTCTCCTGGCTGTTCACACAGGTGTGTCATTGCTGTACATTGACCATGCATTGCTTCTGTGGTATTGCAAAGGCAAAGACAAATGCTTCCAGCCATCCATTGCACTAATGGATTGGTCATCAGCTGGCTGTCTATGTCCCGCATCAATATAGACCAAAGTACAGAGGGTTAGGCTATGCTATTGTGCACCTACCTGATGCATCAGAAGGTGCGAGGCCCTTGCTAAATTCTGTGCACAGACTTTGAGATCTATACTTTAGACTGTATCTAAACCTGCTCCAACATGGACTGACATTCTGGCCTACTTTCAGCCGATGCGACTTGTCTGTCGCTGAACAGTCGCTTTTTATGTATTCAGCACCTATGTATAATGTTGTAAAAATGCTCTAGAAGCTAAAGTCGCAGAAATGTCACACATATTTGGCCTGCAACTTTCTGTGCGACAAATTCAGACAGGAAAAATCAGTATAAATCCTTAGAAAATTATCCCCCAGTGTCTCCATCTGCTGGCGGTATTGAATAAGCATTGCTGCACTGATGGGGTATGCATTAGACGAAAAAAAAGAAGAAAAAGAAGAATAATACGCCCAGAAAAGAGGCGAAAAGGAGAAAAACGTAAAAAAACGTGAAAAAAAAGTAAGAGGAAGAGAAGGGAAAAAAAGGTGGAAATGGGTTTAAAAGTGATTTCGGCGGAGAATATATATATATATATATATATATATATATATATATATATATACGCGCACACACACACATATATATAAACGTATTCTCCGTTGAGATATTGCAGCCGCTGCTGTGTCCAGGCCCAGGAGCCTTAGCACTGTGCTGTGATGTCACTCAATACCACTGACATCACTAGGTGTAAACAACATCTCTCCTTTGCTGTGTATGTGACTATGGAGCTGTTTGGTGATGTCGTCTATTATGGCCTTCATAGAAGCAACAGGAGATTGTTGCATCCATCTAGAACCCTCAGAACTACAGTGCTATGATGTCACTCACTTCCACAGGCCTTGCAGAGTGTAAACAACAACAACCCAGCTTTGTTGTGTATGTAACCATAGGGATTTGTGATGTCACCTAGAACCTTCACAGCAGCGACAGCTTTATGAGGAGCATCAGCACTGCTCTGCCTGAGCAGAACCATCACCGCCATAGGTTGTCAAATAACCCGGATTTAACCCACACAGGTAAGTCCAATGGGGTGCAGGCATGTCCTCTATGCTTACAGCTTCCCGTGGGTGTTGGTTTGATACCGTTTGGGGACAGCCAAGGAGGCATCTGCAGGCAACAAAGGTAGGTGTGTGCTTGTGTGTGTGTTTCCTATGCAGATCCTAAGCCCAGTGTCACATGCAAGTAGGAGGAGTAAGAAGGGTTCCTGGCAAATCCGGGTTATGGATTGCATTTAAAAAGGCCCCGTGGGAGTGCAATGGGCCCCTGTCTTGCTGCTTAGCAATAATGGTATGGGTTTAGGTTCTGCTGTGTGTACTGGTGGTTGACTGCCCCCCAGCCCAGAGTGTGCATGGAAAATTGTCTGGCAGCCTCCCTGACAGCAAGCAGTGATAGTGCCCATGAAGGGGACCTTGTTGGGCCCGCCCCTTTCACGGTTATCGCTTCTCGGCCTTTTGGCTAAGATCAAGTGTAGTATCTGTTCTTATCAGTTTAATATCTGATACGTCCCCTATCTGGGGACCATATATTAAATGGATTTTTGAGAACGGGGGCCGATTTCGAAGCTTGCTTCCGTCGCCCTATGCATTGACCCGATATGGCAGTATCTTCGGGTACAGTGCACCACCCCCTTACAGGGTTAAAAAGAAAGATTCCTACTTTCATTGCTACCTGCTTGCTGGCTAGCCAGCTAGCCAGCCCTGTGGGCCTTGCTGCTGCAGCCAAAAAACAAAATGCTGCTGCTGCTGCTTCTGCTGCTTCTGCTTGTGTCTGGCCGCTGTTGGAGCGTCCAGGCACAGGACTTCTGCTGCTGCTGACTAAATGGCCTCCTTAATTGGATCATTTGAGTAGCCAGCACACCTGTGCAGGTAGGGCATGACATGATAGGCAGCTGCCTTGATAGCGGGTGGGTGCTGAATGTTCCTAATTGACAAAATAAGATTAATGCTTATGAAGAAATATAAAATCTCATCCCTTCCCCAATATCGCGCCACACCCCTACCCCTTAATTCCCTGGTTGAACTTGATGGACATATGTCTTTTTTCGACCGTACTAACTATGTAACTATGTAACATAACATGGGGGGGGGGGGGGTCTCCTGGCTGTTCACACAGGTGTGTCATTGCTGTACATTGACCATGCATTGCTTCTGTGGTATTGCAAAGGCAAAGACAAATGCTTCCAGCCATCCATTGCACTAATGGATTGGTCATCAGCTGGCTGTCTATGTCCCGCATCAATATAGACCAAAGTACAGAGGGTTAGGCTATGCTATTGTGCACCTACCTGATGCATCAGAAGGTGCGAGGCCCTTGCTAAATTCTGTGCACAGACTTTGAGATCTATACTTTAGACTGTATCTAAACCTGCTCCAACATGGACTGACATTCTGGCCTACTTTCAGCCGATGCGACTTGTCTGTCGCTGAACAGTCGCTTTTTATGTATTCAGCACCTATGTATAATGTTGTAAAAATGCTCTAGAAGCTAAAGTCGCAGAAATGTCACACATATTTGGCCTGCAACTTTCTGTGCGACAAATTCAGACAGGAAAAATCAGTATAAATCCTTAGAAAATTATCCCCCAGTGTCTCCATCTGCTGGCGGTATTGAATAAGCATTGCTGCACTGATGGGGTATGCATTAGACGAAAAAAAAGAAGAAAAAGAAGAATAATACGCCCAGAAAAGAGGCGAAAAGGAGAAAAACGTAAAAAAACGTGAAAAAAAAGTAAGAGGAAGAGAAGGGAAAAAAAGGTGGAAATGGGTTTAAAAGTGATTTCGGCGGAGAAATATATATATATATATATATATATATATATATATATATATATATATACGCGCACACACACACATATATATAAACGTATTCTCCGTTGAGATATTGCAGCCGCTGCTGTGTCCAGGCCCAGGAGCCTTAGCACTGTGCTGTGATGTCACTCAATACCACTGACATCACTAGGTGTAAACAACATCTCTCCTTTGCTGTGTATGTGACTATGGAGCTGTTTGGTGATGTCGTCTATTATGGCCTTCATAGAAGCAACAGGAGATTGTTGCATCCATCTAGAACCCTCAGAACTACAGTGCTATGATGTCACTCACTTCCACAGGCCTTGCAGAGTGTAAACAACAACAACCCAGCTTTGTTGTGTATGTAACCATAGGGATTTGTGATGTCACCTAGAACCTTCACAGCAGCGACAGCTTTATGAGGAGCATCAGCACTGCTCTGCCTGAGCAGAACCATCACCGCCATAGGTTGTCAAATAACCCGGATTTAACCCACACAGGTAAGTCCAATGGGGTGCAGGCATGTCCTCTATGCTTACAGCTTCCCGTGGGTGTTGGTTTGATACCGTTTGGGGACAGCCAAGGAGGCATCTGCAGGCAACAAAGGTAGGTGTGTGCTTGTGTGTGTGTTTCCTATGCAGATCCTAAGCCCAGTGTCACATGCAAGTAGGAGGAGTAAGAAGGGTTCCTGGCAAATCCGGGTTATGGATTGCATTTAAAAAGGCCCCGTGGGAGTGCAATGGGCCCCTGTCTTGCTGCTTAGCAATAATGGTATGGGTTTAGGTTCTGCTGTGTGTACTGGTGGTTGACTGCCCCCCAGCCCAGAGTGTGCATGGAAAATTGTCTGGCAGCCTCCCTGACAGCAAGCAGTGATAGTGCCCATGAAGGGGACCTTGTTGGGCCCGCCCCTTTCACGGTTATCGCTTCTCGGCCTTTTGGCTAAGATCAAGTGTAGTATCTGTTCTTATCAGTTTAATATCTGATACGTCCCCTATCTGGGGACCATATATTAAATGGATTTTTGAGAACGGGGGCCGATTTCGAAGCTTGCTTCCGTCGCCCTATGCATTGACCCGATATGGCAGTATCTTCGGGTACAGTGCACCACCCCCTTACAGGGTTAAAAAGAAAGATTCCTACTTTCATTGCTACCTGCTTGCTGGCTAGCCAGCTAGCCAGCCCTGTGGGCCTTGCTGCTGCAGCCAAAAAACAAAAGGTGGTGCTGCTGCTGCTGCTTCTGCTGCTTCTGCTTGTGTCTGGCCGCTGTTGGAGCGTCCAGGCACAGGACTTCTGCTGCTGCTGACTAAATGGCCTCCTTAATTGGATCATTTGAGTAGCCAGCACACCTGTGCAGGTAGGGCATGACATGATAGGCAGCTGCCTTGATAGCGGGTGGGTGCTGAATGTTCCTAATTGACAAAATAAGATTAATGCTTATGAAGAAATATAAAATCTCATCCCTTCCCCAATATCGCGCCACACCCCTACCCCTTAATTCCCTGGTTGAACTTGATGGACATATGTCTTTTTTCGACCGTACTAACTATGTAACTATGTAACATAACATGGGGGGGGGGGGTCTCCTGGCTGTTCACACAGGTGTGTCATTGCTGTACATTGACCATGCATTGCTTCTGTGGTATTGCAAAGGCAAAGACAAATGCTTCCAGCCATCCATTGCACTAATGGATTGGTCATCAGCTGGCTGTCTATGTCCCGCATCAATATAGACCAAAGTACAGAGGGTTAGGCTATGCTATTGTGCACCTACCTGATGCATCAGAAGGTGCGAGGCCCTTGCTAAATTCTGTGCACAGACTTTGAGATCTATACTTTAGACTGTATCTAAACCTGCTCCAACATGGACTGACATTCTGGCCTACTTTCAGCCGATGCGACTTGTCTGTCGCTGAACAGTCGCTTTTTATGTATTCAGCACCTATGTATAATGTTGTAAAAATGCTCTAGAAGCTAAAGTCGCAGAAATGTCACACATATTTGGCCTGCAACTTTCTGTGCGACAAATTCAGACAGGAAAAATCAGTATAAATCCTTAGAAAATTATCCCCCAGTGTCTCCATCTGCTGGCGGTATTGAATAAGCATTGCTGCACTGATGGGGTATGCATTAGACGAAAAAAAAGAAGAAAAAGAAGAATAATACGCCCAGAAAAGAGGCGAAAAGGAGAAAAACGTAAAAAAACGTGAAAAAAAAGTAAGAGGAAGAGAAGGGAAAAAAAGGTGGAAATGGGTTTAAAAGTGATTTCGGCGGAGAAATATATATATATATATATATATATATATATATATATATATATATACGCGCACA